>NW_007377670.1:261158-267703 GCF_000475195.1 Diaphorina citri
TTTTTAATTAAACCGCATTTGTGAAGCTCAGAAAAAATCTTGAGGAAAATGGAGGAAAAATTATCTAGGAATTATGTATGATTGTCACGTTTACGTACAAGTTTTTTCGATGTAAGAAATGAAAATCATGTAGGTTCTGGGTGGAAAGTTGAGGGCTTTGTTACATAACCTCAAGATGGATAGGGAGGAGATATCTTTATTGAGAGTTTTGTGTACGAAAGTAATTGGCGATACTGTCAAATATGCCGAATATTTTTGTGATGTATTCTTACGTTTGGATTTTTACGAAAATAACGTAAAAAATTCTTTAATTTTTACATGGTTTAACTTAACTTGAGATCTTTTATTGCAAGTTTTGATGAAACTTGATGTGTGTAGTAAGTTCTTGAGTAACCTTCAAGATTGACAATGAAAAAACCTCAATCAATCCTACGATATGTGTAGAAACCATCCGTATAATTATACCACTGATTACAAGATAACAGAATGTAGATACCGAACTAACAGATGGATATCACCACCGACTACTTCAAATATGATTGGTAGAATAAACAAAGTTAACTTCATCAGAGACCTAGGTAGGTACTTGTGTAAATCGATTTCCTGCGAGAGTTTCAAGGAAATATCGTACAGTACAGAGTCTTTGGATCGTCTGGCTGGCGGACTTTAAACAGGGAGTAGACCAACTTACTCTGGCTGAGGGATTTTATACAGGGAGGATACCAGCCTTAAATTTCCCTTGCTAAAGAACTAAGTAGCAAAGGTTGAGTGTGAAAAGCAAACTTTGGCCCAAAGCAATCACTCTAGCTAAGGCTGGTTGAGGGGATGACAAAAAACGCCGTCCCCGTCTGAACACGAGAAAAGGCGAGGAAGAAGAGAGAGACGGAGTCTTTCGGGTGGAAAAACGTACAGAAATATGCTGTCGGGAAGTCTAAAATTAAATATTGATCCAAGTCATAACACACTTGTGAAATATTCATGTTGAACTTTTTTGTGGATAACAAATAATGAATGAGTTATTTGAAGAGACGAGTGTCATGCAATCAGCAATTGAGGACTCCAACTTGTACGTATATGTTTAGGAGGAGAAAAATTAATGAGAGTAATTGACTATTTTGGCCTGACATTTGCACAGAAACTGGGTCAATAATCAAGTACGCTGTTCTAGATTTGTGTGAGAACTTGTTTCATGTATGAAGAGTTTTTTCCCATAAAAAACTTGTCCAGTGATAAATTTATCTTTTCCTTGGTACCTATGTCACTTGTCTTTTATTCCATTTTTCCTCGTCAAGTTTAGGGGGTCTTTCGTAGATGAAATTTTAAAAATACAGGGTTACTTTTACTACGGTACTAACATGTTGACAGAATATCCTATTGTTACCCAAATTAAATTTCTGAAGTGTTACAAGTGAAAAATGACGCCCAGAAAAATATTTCTGGTGATTTTCTTTCACATACAATGCAAGCTTTGTCTTTTATTCCATTTTTTCTCGTCAAGTTTAGGGGGTCTTTCATAGATGAAATTTTAAAAATACAGGGTTACTTTTACTACGGTACTAACATTTTGACAGAATATCCTATTGTTACCCAAATTAAATATCTGAAGTGTTACAAGTGAAAAATGACTCCCAGAAAAATGTTTCTGGTGATTTTCTTTCACATACAATGCAAGCATTTCAGTTATACCCATGAGAAATCTTCACAGTCGAAAACGATTGATCAAACTTCAATGCAAGCATTTCAGTTATACCCATGAGAAATCTTCACAGTCGAAAACGATTGATCAAACTTGAAATATTTCTTCTGTGCTGTAGGTCGACTTTCTTTCCCTTTCTTTCCTCTTTCATCTGGAGACCACTTCTCCCAAGTATCTTCATATGAATAGACCTGCAACGTCATGTCCATCTTATTGACATTCTTCTGTGCTGTAGGTCGACTTTCTTTTCCTTTCTTTCCTCTTTCATCTGGAGACCACTTCTCCCAAGTATATTCATATGAATAGACCTGCAACGTCATGTCCATCTTATTGACATACTGAATAGGTATGCTATTGAAGTGGGTGACTCTGGTTTATCAAAAGGTAGCTCGGAGCTTCTACCAACAATATTACAATTTGGTCACCCGAATGTTAGATCTTAATAGAATTTCATATTAAGGGGTACCTACATAGCTTCCTACAATATCATTCATGTTGGAAATTGAAAATGATTTAAAAAAAAATCAAATATTTTTTAAACATGATTCTCCCAACTACATTATCTGGCACACCTTTTATGACATTGGAATTTTGGAATATTTACTAGTATTTCTATACACCCATAGTCTGAAAATTCATTTCAGAACTTGATATTTTAAGTAAAGTTAGCCTCTGATAATTTTTATACTCAAGTATGTCTGTACATCTAGGTTGTAATAATGTAAGATGGCAAATGACACCATGTTTGTTCATACTACTTACTTACCTACTTTATATTATTGGTCTTTGAATTTTGTATTTTTAAGAAACAGTATCTACCTACATTGTACAGTCTCATTCTTTATGCTTAGTTTGGATAAAGATGTTCATAATGTATGCTGTTAGGTTTGCTTGAAATTTTAGGCTGTGCTATTCTTTACCTTGCCTTGGTTGCACTAGTACTGTGTGTATTGTTTAGCTAGAATTTTAAAATGGGGAGCATAAGCAAAACATTGAGTACAGTATGTAATTGATTTCACCCTCATCTGTAAATTTCAGTCCTTGTGGACTTGATTTAGTGGCCCCAGAAAATTGCCCCTCTGTAAAAAAAAAGAAAAAAAAAAAGAACTGGAAGCCAGCTCCATTGGATTCTAATTTGACAACAAGAACATAATAGAATACTTCTTGTTTCATCGTTCTCTCTGATTGTACTTACTACCTGTGGTCTGATTATGTACCTAGTTGGTTAGTATTTGTAATATTATGTCTGGTCAGAATAAGTTCTCTTGCAATACCTACAACATAACTACCATCAATTTGTACATGTTTGTATTTTGCAACTACATACCTAAGTACCTCAACTCTAGTAGGTATTATTTATTGGGATGCATAAAAAATACACTTATCAGGTATGTAGGTAAGTACCAAATCATAATGGGCTCTCAGACTGCAGACATACTGGCTACTGTTTTTTTTTTTTTTTTTTTTTTTTTTTTTTTTTTTTTTTTTTTTTTTTTTTACCATTAGCAAAACATTGAGTACAGTATGTAATTGATTTCACCCTCATCTGTAAATTTCAGTCCTTGTGGACTTGATTTAGTGGCCCCAGAAAATGCTATTGAAGTGGGTGACTCTGGTATATCAAAAGGTAGCTCGGAGCTTCTACCAACAATATTACAATTTGGTCACCCGAATGTTAGATCTTAATAGAATTTCATATAAAGGGGCCCACATGAAGAGATAAGGAGATGGAGAAATATTCGCAATAAGGCCCAAATCTATATCGATCTAAAAATACAACAGGGGCCCACCGGAAGAGATAATGAGATGGAGAAATATTCGCAATAAGGCCCAAATCTATATCGATCTAAAAATACAGCACAAATAGGTTATCTGCCAACATGACTACCACACCTCTAAACTCATGGCATTCAAAAAAAAAAAGTTTTTACTAAATTATCTACCGTCTGTAGTTTGGTACCTGAGCATAGTTCTACATTGTGGTATCTATTCTCATACGGTGAATTTAGGCAAGGCAGTAGCCAATTTATTCCTGAAGCCAACATGACTAAACTCATGGTACATATTCCAAAAAAATTCCATTAATGTTTATACTAAATTATCTACCGTCTGTACTTAGTTTGGTACCTGAGCATAGTTCTACATTGTGGTATCTATTCTCATACGGTGAATTTAGGCAAGGCAGTAGCCAATTTATTCCTGAAGCCATATCGTATGATGTTGATATGCTATACCGCGCATACCTCATTTGTCCTACCCTTGACCTAGTCTTGCTGTCTCGTCAGTAAACTCAAGACATGGGGGTAACATGGCTACCTGTAAAGCTGTTTACACTCACGAGGACTTGGGTGTGCTTGATAGGGTGGTTGTGATTGGAACCTACAGGGTATTCGATCAATGGAAAAGATGGTCACAAAGACTACACGTCCTAAGTCGACAGTCTGAAAAAGAGAGATGTTTTTATATGCGTACAAATTTCTAGTAAAATTTAACAAACTTCACTCTTTTGTTTTCAATTAAATACCTAGTTGCAATGAACTTTGCTTCACGAAGTTACCGAGTGTTGGATCAAGTATCGCTCGTATGCGTACAAATTTCTAGTAAAATTGAACAAACTTCACTCTTTTGTTTTCAATTAAATACCTAGTTGCAATGAACTTTGCTTCACGAAGTTACCGAGTGTTGGATCAAGTATCGAACAAGCTTATCTACGTGGTTCGAAGTTCTAGTAAATTCGAACGAACCAGCTTGCATCAAAAATAAGTCGAAAGAAAAAATTCCATCTACCTATGTATCTGTACTAGAATAAAAAACCCAATCTATCTTTAAAAAACTGACGAGATGGGAATGTAAATTCTTCCTAAAAGTGGTATCAATGAAGAAAATACCAGAAACCAAAAGAAATCCATCGAGCGCGCAATAAAACTTGATCCAATACAAAGAACTGATATTCTGGAAACTTTGAAATTCGAGCGTTGAATCTCTAAATACGTAGTAGCCACGACAAAGACAAAATTCCCAAGGAATGTGTGCAACTTGTGTATGTATGACAACACGCTTTGTTGTAACGATTTCATTAAACTAATTTATAAACAAGCGAAATATTTGAATTTTATGTGTGCAATAAAAAGACATACCTTATGACTCCCCCGGTGTGAAATTTGTGACTCTGTCTAAACCTCTAAACATAATGGTGTTTGTGTACATGGAAAAAATGCAGCACCTCACAAAGAAACTCTAGATTTAGATAAATCTAGTAATTCACCCTAGGAGATACAATAATACAACCAAGTGTAGTACCTAAGTAAAGTATGAGCACATAGCTGTTTCATTAGAAACAGAAAGAAATCCGCAATACCTAGTTTGATCTTTGGAAAAACAGTTTGTACTTTTGAAAAATGAATCGGACTCCCATAACAATCAAACTGAAATTTCCAACGGATTCCAAGTAACTAAAGTCATTTTTCAAATTGGAAATTTCATGTCATTTGTCATTCAGTAAATCACTATAATCTTCTTACCCTGTGATACCGCGGTTCAAACAATTTCATAGCATAACATAGCATAATAGTGCTTACTTATACTGCTCGCATAGGACTGAAAAGTCCCTTTACTCCAGCAGTAGGCTACTATTATTATTGTGGTCAAATTCTCAAATTATATTGAGGATAAAATTCCATACCTCGGCTGGGATTGAACCCACGCCCTCCTGTTTACCAGGCGAGCGCCTTGACCACTACACCACCGAGGTAGTGGTAGGCGGAAGTCATTTGAATAAAATTTAAACTCTCATTCGTAATCAAATTATCCATCAGATAATCACGTGTTATCACTCAGAAACTTCGAGCTTTATGCGCAAGAAACTTGCAAAATCTTGTGCGATTTATCTAGATCTCACGGGCAACACACCTGTTGATGTCACATTTTTCCGTACTGAGAGCTTCTTACCAATGTCCGGATTGATTGACATGATGACGTTTATCTCATTCCGTATTACATCGTGTTTTGTGTGTCATTGGAAAATTCTTTGTTGAACGCTTGGAAAGGAAAATACACCTCATGTTAAAAGACACTGTGGTCTTCTGCGCAAGCGCGAAAAGAAAACCAACATGAAGTTAGCAAAAGTTCACTGAACTACATACAATGTACGAGTATGTACTAATGCTGCCTAAGAAAAAGAACATAATTTAAATGTACCTACTAACGTAACGTAGTACCTACCTCAACGACTTCCGTAGTAAGCTTTTTTTGCTGATTCATTTTATTTATTGCTTGAAAGCGTATGTATATGGCAGTGTAATAATTATGCCATCAATTAGTATATCCGGAAAACTAACCCTGTCTTTCCTTGACCAGTACACCAGTAGCTAGGTCAGGAAGACATTGCTTAGATTGATTATTATTTATTTGATGAGAATCCACGAGCTTTATACTTATTAATTGTTGCCCATTTATATTCTCCTGTTAGCTTTGAATGTTGGAGAAGTGGAGCTTCAAAGGGTTGAATTACGAGCATTCTGTGCGTTTGAGATGACATTTTATTTCTGAAGATGTGTATTTGAATCATAACCCTGACAGTTGAGGGAACGACAGTCAGTAAGAATTTCAAAAAAGGTCCATTTTGACACCTTCAGGCTTCCTCAAAGTTACACAGGTTATAAATTGCACTCTAACCTTTCAATACCCTATCTTATCTATTTTGTTGTTCTCTCCTTATTAGTATGGTCGTGAAAATCACACTTGTTCGTTCCATCGCATCCCCATCAAAAACTTGTCCAGTGATAAATTTATCTTTTCCTTGGTACCTATGTCACTTGTCTTTTATTCCATTTTTCCTCGTCAAGTTTAG
>NW_007377671.1:0-766 GCF_000475195.1 Diaphorina citri
CTGAGATACATGTGACGTCATTCTCTGGATTCCGAATCTCCAAGAACGCCAAGAATGAACTCAAATCATAAGAATGAAGTCAAATCATAAGAATGAACTCAAATCATAAGAATGAAGTCAAATCATAAGAATGAACTCAAATCATAAGAATGAACTCAAATCATAAGGATGAACCCAAATCATAGACGTCACTACGTCGGGGTGATGGTCATCTGGGATAGCACGAATCTCACTTTATAGACTGTCTTGTGTACCTAGCTCGGAATTGGGATATTTCAAAATAGAGCCGGAGCGAAGGAGAGGGAGGCCACTTTGAGTACAAATAATATTACAGTCCAACCTGTCTAAGTGGGAATCCAAGGGACCGACAATTTTTTCCCACTGATCCAGGTTTCTCAGTTAAAAAAGTGTCCTACTTAGAAAGGTTGCCATGGAGGGGCCACGATTTTTTCCCAGTTATCCAGGTTTCCCACTTAGACAGGTTCGACTGTACCATGAAAAACATGAGAATGTTGTCGCCAGCGATGAGGCGGATACCACGGTGAATACACCAGTTCCCAATGGATCACTCAAGTTAAGCAACGTTCTGTGTGTTTGATGTCCGGATGGGTGACCATTTGGACAATCACGTACTAATGGCTTTTCCCTATTCATTCTGGGTGAGGTTAGTGTTAGTATGCGAGTAGCTTGTCGTCGAATGGAGGGTATAATACTAAAGAGCTTATTAGTCACTCATACAGTAACCTTGAATTTTTTTTTTTTTTTT
>NW_007377671.1:8468-10619 GCF_000475195.1 Diaphorina citri
CATGTTCTCCCGCCAATAGGGGAAGCACCAAAAATGGGAAATTCATATCGATGGGTGATTTGTGCTTCAAATAGGTCCCACTAATGATTCACATTGAAATTTGGCCCCAAAAATTAAATTTCGAAACATCGATTTTCACCCCCCGGAGGCCACCAGGGCCGTAAGTCTAAATTTAATTTTTGGGTCCGAATTTCAATATGAACCATTAGTGGGACCTATTTGAAGCACAAATCATCAATCGATATGAATTCCCATTTTTGGTGCTTCCCCTATTGGCGGGAGAACATGCAAAAATAATAATTTGAATAGGTCATAACTCCGGCCCTGGTTGTCGGATCGAGCTTAAACTTATACTAAAGTACTAAGACCTATGATATGACGTATCACAAACAGGGGGTTCTCATTCAAGATTTTAAAGTTGGCCCCCGTTTCGCAGACTTCGCGAAATTTTTCGCGAATTGCCAAAATATCCGCATTAAAAATCAAAAAGATACGGTTTTTTTTTTGTTTTTCGAAATTTCAAACAGGCTACTTCACCCCAGCAGGAGGTTACTACTATTATCGTGGTCAAATTCTCATCTACAGGTGACCCAGCGTTACCTGACGGTTTTTAAAATGATGCTACACGTTCAATGGAGCAGTTGCAGTTGGGTAAAAATTCTGAATAAAAGGTCGATTCCTACGTAAAAAGTTGTGAAAAATCCAAATCTGAAGTCAAAACTCCGAAAAAGTAACTTTAAAAGGTCGAAAATTCAATTTTTAATTGCCGTTTTAATTAAAAAGTTCAAAGAGTTGTGACGTCAGACTTAATGTCAAAATGCGCAGAAACGCTTGCGCACAAACAAACGAAGCGGGAGTCATGAATTATGACGTCATCACCTACGGGAGCATCATATGTCGTGACGTCAAACTTTACGATTTATCGGTATTTTTTAAATCGATTTATCTCGGTATCTAGAAGTCGTAGAAGAAAAAGAAAAATTCTGTTGGTCCTCATTTTTCCTGCTCTATGACTTTGAAACACCACCCAAGTAAGCGCAACTGATCTATTCCTGAGAAAATCCCACAGTTTTTGAAAAAGTCCCACAGTCTTGAGGGATATTAGGGGCTCCTTCCTCTTTAGTGTGCTGCTCCGCTAACTTCGCACCTTCTTGTCTTCCTACTTATACTAATTTTATTGTCGCGTAGGTATTAAGGTGCATAAGTACCTACCTATTTCGTGAGACCCCACTATAATCTAAATCTCATTTCCTCCCCCAGGTTGGTTCTCAAGAAGCACTCCAGCAGTGATAACTCCACCGCGTGGTCCCCGGTGATCTCCACACCCAAGGGCGGGGGTTCGAACCTCGTCCTCCTAGATCTGGCAGTAGGGGATCAGCTAGGGGTCTGGACAGAGGGGAGTGGCGCTCTACTTACCACTCAGGATGCTGAGATACATGTAACGTCATTCTCTGGATTCCGAATCTCCAAAAACGCCAAGAATGAACTGAAATCATAAGAATGAACTCAAATCATAAGAATGAACTGAAATCATAGACATCACAACGTCGGGGTGATGGTCATCTGGGATAGCATAGCATGAATCCCACTTTATAGACTGTCTTGTGTAGCTCGGAATTGGGATATTTCAAAATAGAGCCGGAGCGAAAGAGAGGGAGGCCACTTTGAGTACAAATAATATTACAGTCCAACCTGTCTAAGTGGGAATCCAAGGGACCGACAATTTTTTCCCACTCATCCAGGTTTCTCAGTTAAAAAAGTGTCCTACTTAGAAAGGTTGTCATGGAGGGGCCACGATTTTTTTCCCCAGTTATCCAGGTTTCCCACTTAGATAGGTTCGACTATACCATGAAAAATATGAGAATGTTTTCGTCAACGGTGGGGCGATACCACGGTGAATACACCAGTTCCCAATGGATCACTCAAGTTAAGCAACGTTCTGTGTGTTTGATGTCCGGATGGGTGACCATTTGGACAATCACGTACTAATGGCTTTTCCCTATTCATTCTGGGTGAGGTTAGTGTTAGTATGCGAGTAGCTTGTTGCCGAATGGAGGGTATAATACTAAAGACCTTATTAGTCACTCATACAATAACGTTGAACTGTTTTTTTTTTTTTTTTCTTTTTTCAATACCCATCGAATGCTAGGG
>NW_007377671.1:11629-137380 GCF_000475195.1 Diaphorina citri
TTCTTTAACACATAGGTACGTTTTACTAACTTAGGGCCACTTGACCGCACAACGCCCCGGGTGAGTCGGAGCACTCCCTTTTACTCATCGAACTACCTGTACATTTTACGCGTATCGCTGGCACGGTCGTACCCATCCATTAGTACCAACAATCTCTAACTAACTCTATGAAATAAAGCCCTTTCTTAGGATGTTAAGACGTCACTCGTGCGTTTCAACACTGTATTATTGTGTTTCTTTGACGTTAAATGGTAAAAAAAAAAAAAAAAAACAAAAAAAAATGTAATCTTAGGAGGCGCCCATTCTTAGCTGTAGGCGCCCGATTACCGCCTGAGACTACCTCTTTACTTTGACACTAATCGAGGAAAAAGACTGCATGTATGGCACCAATTCATATTCATTCCATGCAGTATCCATTGTCATGGATGGAGGTCCCGCGGCTGTGCCGGCGCAAGTATCATAAAAAAGAGTAAGAAGCCTAGATCTAGACGCTCTGGACCCCGCCGGGAATCGAACCCGGGTCTCCCGCGTGCAAGGCGAGTGCAGTGACCACTATACGCCATGGGAGCTGACTGGGGAGGATTTTATCCTAAACGGAACATGTTCGTTCTCGCGGAACGGCTGGCTTTTTCCTTTCTTATCTTCCTTCTCTATTCAATTTCGGGACGATTAGACTTTAGCAGTTACCGTTCCCTTTATCAAACCTCTTTAAAAAAATGTCCCTCAGAACGAAAATGCATGTTGCGAAATGTTCGCTCAAAATGAACGAAAGGTGGGGTAAAAAAGTATCAATGTAATGAAGCCATGTTTGGAAAAGTAAAATCCAAACATGGCTTCATTACATTGATACCACCCGCATCTTATTATTTTTGCCATGTACATAGGTAGGTGATAGGTATACTTTGGCTAAACCTGGTTTTCAAGGTTGGCCATTTCTGTATTGAACACAACAACATGGTTTGGTCTGGATTAGATGTAAATGAATGTAAAGGTTCCTACATACCTACGTACAACACGAGCGATCAGTCCATTGTCCTCAGTACCTATAAACGGATTTGAGTAAAATAAGAGTGCCGGTACTATGGTCAAGGCTCCGTTGAGGATGCTTCTATTCATTAGCTTCTCAGTATAAACGGATTGGAATCAAATAATAGGTACTTAGTGTTTACACAGTACAAGGATTCATAGTGAGGTCTATGTTTTAACTCGGCCGTTTTGCATTTGGTTTAGATGTTTGTTTGAATGTTCGATTGCTCGATGCAATCATCGCTGTTCTTGGACTGGGGGCACGCTTTACACGACAAGTCCATTTCGTGGATTCGTGCAATGGATTTTGATGGAAATTCTGCAGAGTCACAAAATGGACTGTGTTTTGGATTAGGATTTAGACTCTTTTTCATTTCAGGTCATTTAAACTTTCAGATAATACTCGTATGTCGTGTGTAGACACCTTTAAGAGAAGTAGCAACAGCTACTCAATAGAGAAGGGTGAAAGTTTCAAGGTAGACCAGAGGTACTGGGTTCAAACCCACTCTAAGGTACATAATGTTTAATGTCATAATGTATTTGTGAACACCTATTTAGATTAGGATTGACCTCTTTGTCGTGTGTAGACACCTTTAAGAGAAGTAGCAACAGCTAACCAATAGAGAAGGGTGAAAGTTTCAAGGTAGACCAGAGGTACTGGGTTCAAACCCACTCTAGTGAACACCTATTTAGATTAGGATTGACCTCTTTGTCGTGTGTAGACACCTTTACCTTTAAGAGAAGTAGCAACAGCTAACCAATAGAGAAGGGTGAAAGTTTCAAGGTAGACCAGAGGTACTGGGTTCAAACCCACTCTAAGGTACATAATGTTTAATGTCATAATGTAGTACATTTAATGTTTTGTGTGGCAAACACTTGAAGCGTCTACACCCAAATGTAATCACTGTTACTCCATCCCAGGATAGGCAAAACTCAGCCATCCCAGGATAGGCAAAACTCAGCCATCCCAGGATAGGCAAAACTCAGCCATCCCAGGATAGGCAAAACTCAGCCGTCCCAAGATAGGGACAACTCAGCCATCCCAGGATAGGCAAAACTCAGCCATCCCGATTAATCCTTATAAAACCAGCCTTTCTCCTATACCCTCTTCTCCTCTCTTCAATTTCGGGACGATAAGACTTCCGCTGTTACAGTTCACTTTACTTTCAAACCTCTTGAAAAATTGAATAAAAATACCCATGATGATGTGAAGAATTTCATATTTCACCAATGTGTAGGTAGTAATTACCCAATTAGAAAAATATGGAAAAAATGGATATGATGATTGATTCTACCTCGCTATTTCACCTCAGGCTCTAAAGTTCTGGGCCTACACAACATAGAGTTCATTGATACCTCAAGATCACCTACTCACATCTCACTGTTACCATTACCACTGCAAGTAGCTCTGGTTTCAGCCAAAACATAAAGTTATGCAATGCAACTTTTTATCTTATTGTAGCTTTACAAAGAGAAACATAATGATAATCCCCCCAAAAAATACCACTTCGTGGCATAAAAAAGACCCCGCCAAGTCGTTCCTCCCAAAATAAATCAAAACGTATGCGTACAAACACATTGATGCGTTGCCTGCGAGAGAGCTTTGCTCGGGACATTTGATGTGACGTCATCGCCTACGGGAGCGATGCCGTGACGTCAAAGTTCACGATTTACCGGCATTTTTTTAATCGATTTATCTCGGTATTTAGAAGTCGTAGAAGAAAAAGAAAAATTCCTCATTTTTCCTGCTCTATGACTTTGAAACATCACCCAAGTAAGCGCAACTGATCTATTGATCATACTACTAGTCAGCCGGCCTAGAATCAAATCCGGAATAGGTGCATTATTATTTTGTGACAAATTCTTTATACGCCCACAGGTGAATTAGGTGCTCAATTTAGAACATAACTTGAACAATCATTAATGTATCTCTCAACATAGAGTTCATTGATACCTCAAGATCACCTACTCACATCTCTCTCTCTCTGATTGCAAAACTTCAAATATTAATCCTCTTAAAACATCATCTACCTACCTACTCTTCTCGCATGTAGGTAAATACTTCTTTTGGAATAGGAAATAGAATAGAATAGATAATAGAATATAGAACCCGGCAGTACGTACTAAATTGTTTTGGTACTACTGGTCAGCCGGCCTAGAATCAAATCCGGAATAGGTGCATTATTATTTTGTGACAAATTCTTTATACGCCCACAGGTGAATTAGGTGCTCAATTTAGAACATAACTTGAACAATCATTAATGTATCTCTCAACATAGAGTTCATTGATACCTCAAGATCACCTACTCACATCTCTCTCTCTCTGATTGCAAAACTTCAAATATTAATCCTCTTAAAACATCATCTACCTACCTACTCTTCTCGCATGTAAATACTTCTTTTGGAATAGAAAATAGAATAGAATAGAATATAGAACCCGGCAGTACGTACTAAATTGTTTTGGTCCTCAAAATAAAACAAAAGTGTAGGCAGATCCTATCTTAAGCCGTGAAATGGTACTTGCATTAGTCAGCATAAGAAAACTAAAATGTTATTAGGTACCTAGATATATAACCTATAGGTACTTATGGGTATGCAACTTATATTAAACCCCACGAAAACATAAAATAAATAGATTTGTACCTTATGAGTTTATGAGTATTGCATACCTCGGCTGGGATTGAAGCCACGCCCTCCTGTTAACCAGTCGAGCGCCTTGACCTCTACACCACCACAGGATACTCAGAAAAACAGTCAAATTAGCAGATACAAAACGCAAAAACCAAAGAAAACGATGTGATCAGATTAGCAAGAGCCAGAAGAATTTCTTTTTTCATGGTTGGTTACGTCCCACGCAATGTTGCCAAGCGTCCCTACGCTTTAAAAATTTGAATCTCATTATTTTTCCCGCGCACACTTTGGGGACGAATTTCTTAGAGAAGAAATACTTTTTAAAAAAAAAATCTTTTCGGATTATTTATTATTTTTGACGATCTTTACGAAAAAAATACATTTGGACAGTTATATTTTTCATGAGAATCATCAATTACTCGGTTTCGAACCCAGAACTTTTTAATTGTAAGCCCCAAGTAATTGAAAATATTACCAATCGATTTCTCGTGAAAAAATACATAAAATAGAGTATCCAATTGTACACAAATGTTGAGTTTCAAACATAACACATTTCTCGGATTTCGAACCCTTAACTTTTTAACTGTAAGTCCCAGGTGTATGAAATCACCACCAGTGAATTCCTCAGATAAAAATACATGAGTTAACATATTTGGTTTAACTAAAATACTTAATGGGGACTTTTGAGACAAGAAAAACTGTTTTTACATGTATTTTTCCTATGGCGCACATTAAAAGTGGACACACTGTATATGTAACTGCTAAGGTTTTTACTGACGACAGTATGTATTACTCTCCATCTGGCGATAAGATACCATTAAACTCAGTCAGCCTGAGTGGGACTGGCGAAAGCCAGGAGCACGCGATTGCCCGGATGTTGATCCGGATACCAACCAAGCGCGTCGTTGCTTAACTTCAGTGATCCATGAGGAACATGAGCATTCAACATGCTATCGCTGTTTGTTGCATGGACATAAATTAATGGCATTGCGATAGAAACAATGGTAGAACTAGAATCGGTTTTTAGTTACAAAGTTAATGCTACACAGAGGTTCATTGATTCCTAATTTCCTATTAGAATCATCTTGGCAGTTAAGATCATGACCGGGACCATAAAACAAAACACCTCTATCCTCTATCTAATGAGCAAATGACTCATAATGAGTAGGAGTCAAATGTTCACATCGCTCATTAACAGTCATCAGATCTCATAATATGTACCTATCTTAATCTTGAAACAGGAAATCGCTTGATTCCTGGGTCAGTTTTTTGCTGAAGAATATTGAAATCCGTTCTTGAAACCGATGCTATGAGGTAAGGTGCCCACTCAAAATTTATTGGACAAAATATTCCATGTCCAGATGTGTTGAGGAAACTAGGAAAGTCCAGTTATTTTCTTGTTCGTCACTATAAGGCGGGTATTGATGTGATATTCAGATAAGATGTCTGTGATAACTAGAAGTGGGTCCAGTTATTTTCTTGTTCGTCACTATAAGGCGGGTATTGATGTGATATTCAGATAAGATGTCTGTGATAACTAGAAGTGGATGGCGGGGTAGCTACAGCTACACATAACTAACGGTTTACGTACGTAGGTTTCTAATAATTAGTTTGTACTGGAGTCACAAGTGCCCTGAATAAGAGTAAAATCCAATATTTTAAATCAATTTACGGAGAGAGAGAGAGAGAGAGAGAGAGAGAGAGAGAGAGAGAGAGAGAGAGAGAGAGAGAGAGAGAGAGAGAGAGTACGTACGTACGTAGGTTTCTAATAATTAGTTTGTACTGGAGTCACAAGTGCCCTGAATAAGAGTATAATCCAATATTTTAAATCAATTTACGAAGAGAGAGAGAGAGAGCGAGCGAGAGAGAGGTTTGACAGACAGAGGGAACTACTCGTAAACTGAAGTGGTCTTATACTATTGTGAAATTGAAGAAAGAAAGAGGAAAGGATAGGTAAAACTCAGCCATCCCAGGATAGGCAAAACTCAGCCATCCCAGGATAAGCAAAACTCAGCCATCCCAGGATAGGCAAAACTCAGCCATCCCAGGATAGGCAAAACTCAGCCATCCCAGGATAGGCAAAACTCAGCCAGATTGGTGATAGTTCATAATTACAGGCAGTTCTCACAAACAGTATTCGATAGCTATTTACAGACGAATAATAGTTACAAGCTATTTACCCACACAAGAACAATAGTTACCTTACCTACACAGGCAACCAATCAACAAAAAATAACTATCGGTACCTACCTACTAACCAACAGAATAAAATCATTAACGATTACCTTCAAACCTCAAATAATCTGTGCGTGATTATTATGATTACGCGTAAACCTAAACTACCTACTCGTAGTACTCGTACATCTTTTGTATTTTGGATATTTTCCTCATTATACCACAGTAGCGTAGTAATAGTAAGTAATAGATGATGTTGTGATGTAGCTGTCATTTGGTCCAAGTATTGAGAGATTGCCTAGAAATAGAAGTAGGTATACACGGGTTTAAGTCTCGGAAGTAGGTATAGGTAGGATTTTGTCACTATTTAACTTAAAGTTGAAAAAATACTCATGCCTGAGGCCCACCAAAGAGAATAACACCATTTCATCCCCTTTTGTTGTTGTTGTTGTTGTTGTTGTTGTCGTTGTTGTTGTTGTTGTTGTTGTTGTTGTTGTTGTTGTTGTTGTTGTTGTTGTTGTTGTGTATGTAACTGCTAAGGTTATTACTGACGACAATATGTATTACTCTCCGTCCGGCGACAAGGCGACTATTAAACTCAGTAAGTCTGAGTGGGACTGGCGAAAGCCAGAAGCACGCGATTGCCGAGATATTGATAGTCACCCATCCGGATACCAACCAAGCGCGTCGTTGCTTAACATCAGTGATCCATGAGGAACATGAGCATTCAACATGCTATCGGTGTTTGTTGCATGGACATAAATTAATGGCATTGCGATAGAAACAATGGTAGAACTAGAATCGGTTTTTGTTTACAAAGTTAATGCTACACAGAGGTTCATTGATTCCTAATTTCCTATTAGAATCATCTTGGCAGTTAGATCATAACCGGGACCAAATATAAACACAACACCTCTATCCTCTGTCTAATGAGCAAATGACTCATAATGAGTAGGAGTCAAATGTTTACATCGCTCATTAACAGTCATCAGATCTCATAATATGTACTTATATTAATCTTGAAACAGGAAATCGCTTGATTCCTGGGTCAGTTTTTTGCTGAAGAATATTGAAATCCGTTCTTGAAACCGATGCTATGAGATTAAAATCATCTTGGCAGTTAAATCATGACCGGGACCAAATATAAACACAACACCTCTATCCTCTATCTAATGAGCAAATGACTCATAATGAGTAGGAGTCAGATGTTTACATCGCTCATTAACAGTCATCAGATCTCATATGTACTTATCTTAATCTTGAAACAGGAAATCGCTTGATTCCTGGGTCAGTTTTTTGCTGAAGAATATTGAAATCCGTTCTTGAAATCCCGTAGGCGATGACGTCACATCAAATGTCCCGAGCAAAGTTCTCTCGCAGGCAACGCATCAATGTGTTTGTACGCATACGTTTCTGCGCATTTCTTTCTGCTCCTGCGCTAGCGCGCTTGCATAGTGGCGCTACCTAACGGACAAAAAAAAAAAAACAACTGCGTAAAGCCTGACGTCACACATACATATTTGAACTCTTTCATTAGAACGGAAAATTAAAATTGAATTTTCGACCTTTTACAGTTATTTTTCCGGAGTTTTGACCTCAGATTTGGATTTTTCCCAACTTTTTACATAGGAATCGACCATTTAGGTATTTATAACTTTTACCCATTTGCAACTGCTCCATTATGTGAACTAAGAATGACCCGAAAAACATGAAAATAAGTTTAAGCAAATTCAATTTTTATGAACGCCTGATATTTATTTGAGTATGCAACGTGGAACGAAACAAAAGAAGAGAAGTACCTAACTTCGCACCTTCTTGTCTTCCTACTTATACTAATTTTATTGTCGCGTAGGTATTAAGGTGCATAAGTACCTACCTACCTATTTCGTGAGACCCCACTATAATCTACATCTCATTTCCTCCCCAGGTTGGTTCTCAAGAAGCACTCCAGCAGTGATAACTCCACCGCGTGGTCCCCGGTGATCTCCACACCCAAGGGCGGGGGTTCGAACCTCGTCCTCCTAGATCTGGCGGTAGGAGATCAGCTGGGTGTCTGGACAGAGGGGAGTGGCGCTCTACTTACCACTCAGGATGCTGAGATACATGTGACGTCATTCTCTGGATTCCGAATCTCCAAGAACGCCAAGAATGAACTCAAATCATAAGAATGAACTCAAATCATAGACGTCACTACGTCGGGGTGATGGTCATCTGGGATAGCACGAATCCCACTTTAAAGACTGTCTTGTGTAGCTCGGAATTGGGATATTTCAAAATAGAGCCGGAGCGAAGGAGAGGGAGGCCACTTTGAGTACAAATAATATTGAAATCATAAGAATGAACTCAAATCATAAGAATGAACTCAAATCATAGACGTCACAACGTCGGGGTGATGGTCATCTGGGATAGCACGAATCCCGCTTTATAGACCGTCTTGTGTAGCTCGGAATTGGGATATTTCAAAATAGAGCCGGAACGAAAGAGAGGGAGGCCACTTTGAGTACAAAATTACAAATAATATTACAGTCAAACCTGTATAAGTTCCCACTGATCCAGGTTTCTCAGTTAAAAAAGTGTCCTACTTAGAAAGGTTGCCATGGAGGGGCCACGATTTTTTCCCAGTTATCCAGGTTTCCCACTTAGACAGGTTCGACTGTACCATGAAAAACATGAGAATGTTGTCGCCAGCGATGAGGCGGATACCACGGTGAATACACCAGTTCCCAATGGATCACTCAAGTTAAGCAACGTTCTGTGTGTTTGATGTCCGGATGGGTGACCATTTGGACAATCACGTACTAATGGCTTTTCCCTATTCATTCTGGGTGAGGTTAGTGTTAGTATGCGAGTAGCTTGTCGTCGAATGGAGGGTATAATACTAAAGAGCTTATTAGTCACTCATACAGTAACCTTGAATTTTTTTTTTTTTTTTACGATAGGTACCTATCGAATGCTAGGTGAGTCTTAAATATATTTATTTATTCAGTAGGTAGTTACCTACTTAGGTACCTTCTTCAAATCTTCCTGCATGTTATACCGCACCAACTGTGTTTCGTACTTTTTATTGCATTTTCGTTTTCGTATTGCATTGTGATCGCTTGATGTTTGCTATCTTTCCATCTATTAATTGTTTATTATTACCTATCTACAATTATTATTAATTATTATCTTGATTGGTCAGTTCTATGTTGTTTGCCT
Organism: Diaphorina citri; assembly: GCF_000475195.1. Classification (NCBI taxonomy): domain Eukaryota; kingdom Metazoa; phylum Arthropoda; class Insecta; order Hemiptera; family Psyllidae; genus Diaphorina; species Diaphorina citri. The sequence goes on from NW_007377671.1 coordinate 20,660, forward strand.
GCTTCATATTCTGTTCATGCATCTTATTGCATGATCATTATCTTCTGACCACTGTCCACTATTTTATTGTTTAATACAAAATGCATATCATTTTTTCCTTAGTCTTCTGAATTGTTTGTTTTATCTTTTGTTCTCTATGTTTTAATTTCTTCTTGGTCTGTCTCTTTACGTAGTTTGTAGGTAAGTACCTATTGTTCATTCACTATTCAGCTATAGTTTTTTTCTTTTTTCCTATGTGCACTGCATGGATAAGTCCAAAACACTCTAATCGTAAATTTATTGTTTTGATGAGTTTTTTACCAATGTGATTTCTTTTCTCTGTAATTTTATGGTTAGGCCTGAAATAATAGTGAGTAGTCATGTATTATACCTACCTAGGTTTATAGGTAGGTACCCATACATACCTTCTTTTGAATGATTCTACCAAACTAGAACTTAGGTAGGTACTGAGTATCTACCTAATCAATCTAATCATCTAATAAGTCTATTTTGTACATAATGGTATGATTATGGTATGTTTTGTACATAATGGTATGAGTAGGTCTGTATTGTGTTTTTAATACCCGTAGGTAGGTAGTTGTCATTGTAATAATTATAATTATCTAATTGAATACGGTAGGTCTGTATTGTGTTTTTAATACCCGTAGTAGGTAGTTGTCATTGTAATAATTATAATTATCTAATTGAATACGCACTTATTTTGTTTATGTGTTTTTTATTAATCTTTTAATAAACATTCCTAATTATGTATGCCTCATCCAAAATATTTTTGTATTTCTTCTCACCACTGTCTAAGACAGTCTGTCTTATTAATTTCTTCACTTTTTGAGATGCTTTACACTACGCATTTATTGCATGATCATTATCTTCTGACCACTGTCCACTATTTTATTGTTTAATACAAAATGCATATCATTTTTTCCTTAGTCTTCTGAATTGTTTGTTTTATCTTTTGTTCTCTAAGATTTATTTTCTTCTTGGTCTGTCTCTTTACGTAATTTGTAGGTAAGTATTGTTCATTCACTATTCAGCTATAGTTTTTTCTTTTTTCCTATGTGCACTGCATGGATAAGTCCAAAACACTCTAATCGTAAATTTACCAATGTGATTTCTTTTCTCTGTAATTTTATGGTTAGGCCTGAAATAATAATAGTGAGTAGTTATGTATTATACCTACCTAGGTTTATAGGTACCCATACATACCTTCTGTTGAATGATTCTACCAAACTAGAACTTAGGTAAGTACTGAGTATCTACCTAATCAATCTAATCATCTAATAAGTCTATTTTGTACATAATGGTATGATTATTTGATTATGGTATGATTTGTACATAATGGTATGAGTAGGTCTGTATTGTGTTTTTAATACCCGTAGGTAGGTAGTTGTCATTGTAATAATTATAATTATCTAATTGAATACGCACTTATTTTGTTTATGTGTTTTTTTATTAATCTTTTAATAAACATTCCTAATCATGTATGCCTCATTCAAAATATTTTTGTATTTCTTCTCACCACTGTCTAAGACAGTCTGTCTTATTAATTTCTTCACTTTTTGAGATGCTTTACACTACGCAACTTGTAAGTATAAGTACTTTGCATTTCTTTATGTCCTTCCTTTTAGCAACAATATATTTTGTTAACAGAACTAATAAATTGGATTTGGATTTTTTTCTTTTTTATGTGTTTTACGATTATGTACAAGTATTCTCTTGTGTTCTCTTTATTTTGATAATCTTGCATGATTCCATTTAATAATGAATTGTATATTTTTTCCCGCGTATTTATTTTGCATGCTATTCTTGAGTTTCATCTCCCTTTCTTTTGCATGCTTTTTTTGTATGATTCCATCCTTGTGCAATTAATTTTGTCTTGTTCTTCGTGTTCTCTTTCTTTTGATAATCTTGCATGTATCCATTTAATAATGAATTGTATATTTTTTCCCTCGTATTTATTTTTCATGCTATTCTTGAGTTTCATCTCCCTTTCTTTTGCATGCTTTTTTTGTATGATTCCATCCTTGTGCAATTAATTTTGTCTTGTTCTTTTACGTGCTCTTTATGTTGTGTTTTATCTTATCTTTTTTGTATGCTCTTTTGTGTGATTCCATTTAAACAATACCTGTTTGTGAAATTATTTTTGTATTTTTATATTGCATACCTTTTTATGTTTTATCTTGTTTTCTTTTGTATGCTCTTTTTATTTTATCTTTTTTCTGCATGATCTTGACCTTTATGTTTCTTTTTTCTTCCCCTTCTTCTTTAGCGTGCTCTTGTTGTGTTTTATCTTATTTTCATTTGTATGCTTTTTTGTTGGTTTTATCTTTTCTTCTACATGATATTTAGATGCCTATATGTTTTATGTTTAATTTTTCTTTTTTCTTTCGCATGCTCTTTATGTGTTATACCTACGTGTATCTTATTTTCTTCTCTCTGGTCTTTGTGTGTTTTATTTTATTTTTGCATGCTTTTTTTTGTATTTTATCTTATTTTCATTTGTATGATCTTTTTGTTTTATTTTTTCTTCTGCATGATCTTGATTTTTATCGGTGTTTCTTCTTCTTCTTTTTTCTTCTTCTTTCGCATGCTCTTTATGTGTTATACGTATATCTTGTTTTCTTCTCTCTGGTCTTTGTGTGTTTTATTTTTGCATGCTCTTTTTTGTATTTTATCTTATTTTCATTTGTATGATCTTTTTGTTTTATCTTTTCTTCTGTATGATCTTGATCTTTATCGGTGTTTCTAATATTCTTCTTTTTTCTTCTTCTTTTGCGTGCTCTTTATGTGTTTCATCTTGTATTATTCTCTATGCTCTTTTTTGTGTGTTTTATCTTTTTTCTTTCTGCATAATCTTTGTGTTTTTTTTCTTCTGTATGATATTTATGTGTTTTATGTTTTTTTTTATTTTTTTCTTTCTTTCGCATGCTCTTGCTGTATTTTATCTTGTTTTCTTTTGCATGCTCTTTCCTGTATTTTATAATCTTATTTTCACTTGTTCTTCTTTCGCGTGCTCTTTATGTGTTTCATCTTGTATTCTTCTCTATGCTCTTTTTTGTCTTTTATCTTATATCCTTTTGCATGCTCTTTTTTGTGTGTTTTATCTTTTTTCTTTCTGCATAATCTTTGTGTTTTTTTTCTTCTGTATGATATTTATGTGTTTTATGTTTTGTTTTATCTTTTTTCTTTCTGCATAATCTTTGTGTTTTTTTTTCTTTTGTATGATATTTATGTGTTTTTTGTTTTTTTATTTTTTTCTTTCTTTCTTTCGCATGCTCTTGCTGTATTTTATCTTGTTTTCTTTTGCATGCTCTTTCCTGTATTTTATAATCTTATTTTCACCATTTTTTTCTTTCTTTCTTTCTTTCTTTCTTTCGCATGCTCTTGCTGTATTTTATCTTGTTTTCTTTTGCATGCTCTTTCCTGTATTTTATAATCTTATTTTCACTTATATGCTCTTTTTGTTTTATCTTTTCCTCTGCGTAATCTTTATGTTTTTTTTTTCTTCTTCTTCTTCTTCTTCTTCTTCTTTCTTTCTTTCGTATGGTCTTGTTGTGTTTTATCGTTTCTTTCTGCATGATCTTCATGAGATTTTATGTTTTTTATTTTCTTTCTTTTGCATGCTCTTGTTGTATTTTATCTTCTTTTCTTCTGCATGATCTTTGTGTTTTTCTTCTTTTGTATGCTATCTTTTTTTCCCTTTTGCATGCATGATGATGATTAAGGACTTACGCTGTATGTCACCCTTGGATATTTTCCCGGTCAAAGGGGAAAGTATTCAATGACCAGGCGAGTATGCTCTTTGTGTTTTCTTTTCTTGTTTTATCTTGGTCTCTTCTGCATGATCTATATTTCCTTTCGCATGCTCTTGTTGTGTTTTATCTTCTTTCCTTCTGCATGATCTTTATGTGTTTTGCATGAATCAACAAAAAATAACTAGAGGTACCTACTTAACCAACAGAATAAAATCATTAACGATTACCTTCAAACCTCAAATAATCTGTGCGTGATTATTATGATTACGCGTAAACCTAAACTACTCGTACATCTTTTGTATTTTGGATATTTTCCTCATTATACCTACCACAGTAGCGTAGTAAGTAATAGATGATGTTGTGATGTAGCTGTCATTTTGTCCAAGTATTCAGAGATTGTCTAGAAATAGAAGTAGGTACAGGTACACGGGTTTAAGTCCCGGAAGTAGGTAGGTAGGATTTTGTCACTATTTAACTTAAAGTTGAAAAGATACTCATGCCTGAGGCCCACCAAAGAGAATAACACCATTTTATCCCCTTTTGTTGTTGTTGTTTTTGTTTTTAGTTCATTTCATCTAACAATTCTTTCACAAGCTCAATGAACCTAGAGCTGAATCCTCCTCGTCTAAAACTTTAGCAAACTTAACTTTTGATTCCAGCATGCTCCCCCTCTACATTCTACTCACTCTGGCGGGTAGCCTAACCCTCGCCCGGTGCGTTTTTGTTGTTGTTGTTTTTTTTTTAGTTCATTTCATCTAACAATTCTTTCACTAGCTCAATGAACCTAGAGCTGAATCCTCCTCGTCCAAAACTTTAGCAAACTTAACTTTTGATTCCAGCATGCTCCCCCTCTACATTCTACTCACTCTGGCGGGTAGCCTAACCCTCGCCCGGTCAGCTAATCCAGACCCCCCTCGCTCTACATCACCGCGACGAGGTCTCTCCGCCACGCAGGATTGTAACGGGCCCGTAGCATTCTCTGGTACGGGCGGGGTGCAACATCCCTCCCGCCTGGTAGCCTATAGGAGAACCCTGGCTGAGGCAGGCGTGGGATGGAACCAGGAGACCGGGGAATTCACGGTGCATTGTCCCGGACTCTACCAGATGACATTCGCCGGCCTTACCGAGCCTGGTGCGAAGTAAGTGAGAGTAGGGTCGAGCCCATATGGAACTCGAAATGATGGTACCCACCAGACTAATTTGTGTCAGCTCAGTTAGCTTGGAGTTAGAGCGTAGCACCTGTCTATACCAGATGACATTCGTCGGCCTTACCGAGCCTGGTGCTAAGTAAGTGAGAGTAGGGTTGAGCCCATATGGAACTCGAAATGATGGTACCCACCAGACTAATTTGTGTCAGCTCAGTTAGCTTGGAGTTAGAGCGTAGCACCTGTCTTCTGAACGCTAGGTCACGGTTTGAACGAGACGAGAGAGGTATACTATACCAGCCTCCTTCGATTTCCTCGCAATAATTTCTGCAGACAAGAATACGTAATCGTATTGAATATTCATAAAAAAAAACTGTTGGTTCAGGGTCTTCTTGAGGAGCCCACACCCAGGGCAAACAAGGCCGGTTGAGCCCACCTGTGACCGGCCCTGAGTGAGTATAGTTAGCATAGTGAATAACAATCCAGAACACCAAGTCCCCAGAGGAACAACATAAATATAGTCATACCTATATTTATGTATTTTGATTCGGACAACAAAATAACAAATCCATTAGAAATAACTATGGCGATTGCAATATGCCTAGAGGCCTGAAACATAGTTGGCACATACTGTTTTTGAATAACAATCAAGACATCAAGAGTATTAAAACGAACTGTCGGGAAAGTATTGCTCTATTGTTAAGGTCTATAATGAGATTAATGAGAGATACATTAATGATTGTTCAAGTTATGTTCTAAATTGAGCACCTAATTCACCTGTGGGCGTATAAAGAATGATTGCATGCAAGTATGATTTGTAAAATCAATTTTGTATTTTTCTTTTCTTTTGCATGTTGTGTTTCTGTTTTCATTATGTTCTTTTGAGATAATTTCTTTTCATCTTCTTCTTGTGTGATTCTACCTATCTGAGAGTGTAATTTGAAAATTTTCTTTTTTCTCTTTCTTTCGTTTTTCGATTTCATTTGCATGGTCTGATTTCAGGTGATTTTTTTTTTTCTTTTTTCGCAAATGAAATAGAAAATTTTATGGATAGAATCACATAATCTACCTATTCATAAAATTTCTTTACTTTTTCTATTTCATATGCTCGGCCGTGGAGCGATAGATTCTTTTTCAGATGCAGAACCATTTCCAGTTCAATCGAAAGATCCCATGAGTTCTCCAACTAACGTCAGATTCAAGGCCGAATCATCTGGAGGCCAAAATACAATGAATCTGATATTAGTCTGCACTCTGGATTTCTACGTTATGTCCATGATTCAATATGCCCCATTTTTAGAGGTCTATAATGAGATTAATGAGAGATAGGTACATTAATGATTGTTCAAGTTATGTTCTAAATTGAGCACCTAATTCACCTGTGGGCGTATAAAGAATTTGTCACAAAATAATAATGCACCTATTCCGGATTTGATTTTAGGCCGGCTGACTACTAGCTACTAGTATGATCAATAGATCAGTTGCGCTTACTTGGGTGATGTTTCAAAGTTATAGAGTAGGAAAAATGAGGACCAACGGAATTTTTCTTTTTCTTCTACGACTTCTAGATCCCGAGATAAATCGATTTACTTTTTGTATTATTGCATGCAAGTATGATTTGTAAAATAAATTTTGTATTTTTCTTTTCTTTTGTATGTTGTGTTTCTGTTTTCATTATGTTCTTTCGAGATAATTTCTTTTCATATTCTTGTGTGATTCTATCTGAGAGTGTAATTTGAAATTTTTCTTTTTTCTCTTTCTTTCATTTTTCGATTTCATTTGCATGGTCTGATTTCAGATGATTTTTTTTTCTTTTTTCGCAAATGAAATAGAAAATTTTATGGATAATCTACCTATTCATAAAATTTCTTTACTTTTTCTATTTCATTTGCTCGGCCGTGGAGCGATAGATTCTTTTTCAGGTGCAGGACCGTTTCCAGTTCAATCGAAAGATCCCATGAGTTCTAAAACCAACTTCAGAATCAAGGCCGAATCATCTGGAGGCCAAAATACAATGAATCTGATATTAGTCTGCACTCTGGATTTCTACGTTATGTCCATGATTCAATAAGAAGGTTAGTTCTGATCAGTCAGTCCCTTTGATTTATTATAGAATTATCGGAGGTTTTCCTTCCTTCCAGGGGTAAACTTCATCTTAAACAGACAAGATTCTGATACAAGGGGAAAGAGAGTGGTGGTAGAAAACTAAGCCACTGGATGGGCCGACAATTGATTTGTCCGAAGTTGATACTCGAAAGAGCCAGGGGTAAACTTCATCTTAAACAGACAAGATTCGTTCCCGATATAGTTAGCTTTCTATCTACATGATTATAAGGAGGACATCCTTTTCTCTTTTGTTTCGGACGATAAGACCTCAGTTGTTACAGTTCCCTCCATCAAACTCCTTCAAAAAGAAAAAAATCCCATTGTTTCAAATGTCTTCATCAATCCTTACATAACCAGCTGGTGGCGGTGTCAAATTTCTATAGAATTATCGGAGGTTCCATTCCTTACAGGGGTAAATTTCATCTTAAACAGACAAGATTCGTTCTCGAAATAGTTAAGCTTTCTATCTACATAATTATAAGGAGGACATCCTTTTCTCTTCTGTTTCGGACGATGAGACCTCAGATGTTGAAGTTCCCTCTATCAAACTCCTTCAAAAAGAAAAAAATCCCATTGTTTCAAATGTCTTCATCAATCCTTACATAACCAGCTGGTGGCGGAACGAAACAAAAGAAGTGAAGTACCTAACTTCGCACCTTCTTGTCTTCCTACTTATAGGTAGGTACTAATTTTACTGTCGCGTAGGTATTAGTTCCATAAGTACCTACCTATTTCGTGAGACCCCACTATAATCTACATCTCATTTCCTCCCCCAGGTTGGTTCTTAAGAAGCACTCCAGCAGTGATAACTCCACCGCGTGGTCCCCGGTGATCTCCACACCCAAGGGCGGGGGTTCGAACCTCGTCCTCCTAGTGTCAAATTTGCATACCTTTACTTACTTCTCATGTTTTCTTTGACAGGTGGATTCAGAGCCAGGTTGAGTGAGTTGATTTATTCCAGGAGTGTCTATGTCTATGTCTACTATCTACACACAATATTAACTTCATTCCTCCAGTCAAGTACTTGCTGCGGTGTATGAGATATACTGTCCATCAGATCTAAACAGTTAAAAAAATCCTGTAGCAAAGATTTTCCCAGGCCATCCAAAGAGACAACAGCCTGAGGCATCAGGACCTCTATGACTGGATGTTATCCTGAAATTGAACGGTATCCTTTGTCTCTTGCGCGTCCACAACGGCGACCATATAGGATTGTCCACTATCTACACACAATATTAACTTCATTCCTCCAGTCGAGTACATGCTGCGGTGTACGAGTTATACTGTCCATCAGCTCTAAACAGTTGAAAGAATCCTCTAGCAAAGATTTTCCCAGGCCATCCAAAGAGACAACAATCTGAGGCATCAGGACCTCTATGACTCGATGTTATCCTGAAATTGAACGTTATCCTTTGTCTCTTGCGCGTCCACAACGGCGACCATAGGCCATTGACCCGACCCTGGCCTAGACCTTGGACCATCGACCTTCGCACCAGAGTGTCCACAGCGGCGACCATAGGCCATTGACCCGACCCTGGCCTAGACCTTGGACCATCGACCTTCGCACCAGAGTGTCCACAGCGGCGACCATAGGCCATTGACCCGGCCCTGGCCTAGACCTTGGACCATCGACCTTCGCACCAGAGTGTCCACAGCGGCGACCATAGGCCATTGACCCGACCCTGGCCTAGACCTCAGCTGGGTGTCTGGACAGAGGGGAGTGGTGCTCTACTTACCACTCAGGATGCTGAGATACATGTGACGTCATTCTCTGGATTCCGAATCTCCAAGAACGCCAAGAATGAACTCAAATCATAAGAATGAACTCAAATCATAGACGTCACTACGTCGGTGTGATGGTCATCTGGGATAGCACGAATCCCACTTTATAGACTGTCTTGTGTAGCTCGGAATTGGGATATTTCAAAATAGAGCCGGAGCGAAGGAGAGGGAGGCCACTTTGAGTACAAATAATATTACAGTCAAACCTGTCTAAGTGGGAATCCAAGGGACCGACAATTTTTTTCCCACTTATCCAGGTTTCTCAGTTAAAAAAGTGTCCTACTTAGAAAGGTTGTCATGGAGGGGCCACGATTTTTTTCCCCAGTTATCCAGGTTTCCCACTTAGATAGGTTCGACTATACCATGAAAAATATGAGAATGTTTTCGTCAACGGTGGGGCGATACCACGGTGAATACACCAGTTCCCAATGGATCACTCAAGTTAAGCAACGTTCTGTGTGTTTGATATCCGGATGGGTGACCATCTGGACAATCACGTGCTAATGGCTTTTCCCTATTCATTCTGGGTGAGGTTAGTGTTAGTATGCGAGCAGCTTGTTGCCGAATGAAGGGTAAAATACTAAAGGCCTTATTAGTCACTCATAGTTATCTTGAACTGTTTTTTTACTTTTTACGATACCTATCGAATGCTAGGTGAGTCTTAAATGTATTTATTTATTCAGTAGGTAGTTACCTACTTAGGTACCTTCTTCAAATCTTCCTGCATGCTATACCGCACCAACTGTATTTCGTACTTTTTATTGCATTTTCGTTTTCGTATTGCATTGTGATCGCTTGATGTTTTCTATCTATTAATTGTTTATTATTATCTACAATTATTATTAATTATTATCTTGATTGGTCAGTTCTATGTTGTTTGCCTGCTTCATATTCTGTGTATGCATCTTATTGCATGATCATTATCTTCTGACCACTGTCCACTATTTTATTGTTTAATACAAAATGCATATCATTTTTTCCTTAGTCTTCTGAATTGTTTGTTTTATCTTTTGTTCTCTATGATTTAATTTCTTCTTGGTCTGTCTCTTTACGTAGTTTGTAGGTAAGTATTGTTCATTCACTATTCAGCTATAGTTTTTTTTTCTTTTTTCCTATGTGCACTGCATGGATAAGTCCAAAACACTCTGATCGTAAATTTATTGTTTTGATGAGTTTTTTACCAATGTGATTTCTTTTCTCTGTAATTTTATGGTTAGGCCTGAAATAATAGTGAGTGTTTGTAGGTAAGTATTGTTCATTCACTATTCAGCTATAGTTTTTTTTTTCCTATGTGCACTGCATGGATAAGTCCAGAACACTCTAATCGTAAATTTATTGTTTTGATGAGTTTTTTACCAATGTGATTTCTTTTCTCTGAAATTTTATGGTTAGGCCTGAAATAATAGTGAGTAGTTATGTATTATACCTACCTAGGTTTATAGGTACCCATACATACCTTCTGTTGAATGATTCTACGAATGATTCTTAGGTACCCAAGTACCCATACATACCTACCTTCTTTTGAATGATTCTACCAAACTAGAACTTAGGTAGGTACTGAGTATCTACCTAATCAATCTAATCATCTAATAAGTCTATTTTGTACATAATGGTATGATTATGGTATGTTTTGTACATAATGGTATGAGTAGGTCTGTATTGTGTTTTTAATACCCGTAGGTAGGTAGTTGTCATTGTAATAATTATAATTATCTAATTGAATACGCACTTATTTTGTTTATGTGTTTTTTATTAATCTTTTAATAAACATTCCTAATTATGTATGCCTCATCCAAAATATTTTTGTATTTCTTCTCACCACTGTCTAAGACAGTCTGTCTTATTAATTTCTTCACTTTTTGAGATGCTTTACACTACGCAACTTGTAAGTACTTTGCATTTCTTTATGTCCTTCCTTTTAGCAACAATATATTTTGTTAACAGAACTAATAAATTGGATTTGGATTTTTTTCTTTGCATGCTCTTTATGTGTTTTACGATTATGTACAAGTATTCTCTTTCTTTTGATAATTCTTGCATGATTCCATTTAATAAAGAATTGTATATTTTTTTCCTCGTATTTATTTTGCATGCTATTCTTGAGTTTCATCTCCCTTTCTTTTGCATGCTCTTCTTGTATGATTCCATCCTTGTGCAATTAATTTTGTCTTGTTCTTTTACGTGCTCTTTATGTGTTTTATCTTATCTTTTTTGTATGCTCTTTTTGTGTGATTCCATTTAAACAATACCTATTTGTGAAATTATTTTTGTCTTTTTATATTGCATACCTTTTTATGTTTTATCTTGTTTTCTTTTGTATGCTCTTTTTATTTTATCTTTTTTTCTGCATGATCTTGACCTTTATGTTTCTTTTTTCTTCCCCTTCTTCTTTCGCGTGCTCTTGTTGTGTTTTATCTTATTTTCTTTTGTATGCTTTTTTGTTGGTTTTATCTTCTTTTCTTCTACGTGATCTTTAGGTGCCTAGGTATAGGTATATTTATGTTTTATGTTTAATTTTTCTTTTTTCTTTCGCATGCTCTTTTTGTTTTATTTTTTCTTCTGCATGATCTTGATCTTTATCGTTGTTTCTTCTTCTTTTTTCTTCTTCTTTCGCATGCTCTTTATGTGTTATACGGATATCTTGTTTTCTTCTCTCTGGTTTTTGTGTGCTTTATTTTATTTTTGCATGCTCTTTTTTGTATTTTATCTTATTTTCATTTGTATGATCTTTTTGTTTTATTTTTTCTTCTGCATGATCTTGATCTTTATCGTTGTTTCTTCTTCTTTTCTCTTCTTTTTTCGCATGCTCTTTATGTGTTATACGGATATCTTGTTTTCTTCTCTCTGGTCTTTGTGTGTTTTATTTTATTTTTGCATGCTCTTTTTTGTATTTTATCTTATTTTCATTTGTATGACCTTTTTGTTTTATCTTTTCTTCTGCATTCTTCGCTATGCTCTTTTTTTGTCTTTTATCTTATATCCTTTTGCATGCCCTTTTTTTGTGTTTTATCTTTTTTCCTTCTGCATAATCTTTGTGTTTTCTTTTCTTCTGCATGATCTTTATGTGTTTTATCTTCTTTCCTTCTGCATGATATTTATGTGTTTTATGTTTTTTTTTTTTTTCTTTCTTTCTTTCGCATGCTCTTGCTGTATTTTATATTGTTTTCTTTTGCATGCTCTTTCCTGTATCCTGTCTTACTCTTCTCTTCGGTTTCGGGACGATAAGACCTCAGCAGTTACACTTCCCTCTATCAAATATTAAAAAAAGAAATCAGATCGTCTTTAATGTCTGTTGCACAACAGCTAACGTGCAGCGGCACGTAGAATTCACCCCAATTTATCAAAAGAGTTAAGCAGCGTCGTGCGTGGTTGGTAATTGGATGGGCGACCATTTCAACAATCATGTTTTTCTGATTTTTTCCGGCTGGGAGGGTAAACCCTCGATTGTTATGTAGCACGTTGCATATTCATTTAATTATAAGGCATTCATAAGATTCTATTGCAATTTGTAATTTATATTTTGATTTACTTTTATAACAAAATGACTAGGGCCATGTAGATTATGTCTATCCTCAAGCCCTGTACAAATACAATTACAATACTTTCCTTATCCTATAGGAAGGAAAGTAATGTAATCGGGTCAAATTTTCGATGGTCAGTTTTTAGTGCCAAAACACGCTCTTCATCAATGTTTAGCCTGCCTAGTTAGCATGGTGGGTAGAGTGTCTGCCTTGTAATCGATAGGCCGCGTTTTCGATTCCCAGCCGGGGCGGATTTTATCCTGAACGGATAATGTTCGTTCTCGGAACGGCTGGATTTCTTCTATCCTGTCTTACTCTTCTCTTTGCTTTCGGGACGATAAGACCTTAGCAGTTACACTTCCCTCTATCAAAATATTAAAAAAAAAAAAAAAAAAAAAAAAAAATATTTTAAAATTTAAAAATATCAAAAAAAATATAAAAAAAAAAAAAAAAAAAAAATCAGATCGTCTTTGATGTCTGTTGCACAACAGCCAACATGCAGCGGCACGTAGAATGCACCCCAATTTATCAAAGAAGTTAAGCAGCGTCGTGCGTGGTTGGTATTTGGATGGGCGTCGATGTCAACAATCATGTTTTTCTTATTTTTTTCCGGCTGGAGGGTAAACCCTCGATTGTTATGTAGCACGTTGCATATTCATTTAATTATAAGGCATTCATAAGATTCCATTGTAATAATTGAATGTACTTTTTCTATCGTCTCTGTGAGTATATGGAGGGGAAATACCCCTTAGATCCATAGGTATAAGATTTTTGCACTATAATTGCTCTTCTGAAAAATTGATTTTTAACATTCTTCTCTGTTTTTCAACTCCTACTCACCCATTCAATCAATAATTATAAGAAACTTCTGCCCTTGGTCGCGGATTCGATTCCAACCTGGGGCGACGAAATTAATAGAAGAAATCCAGCCGTTCCGAGAACAAACATTATCCGTTCAGGATAAAATCCGCCCCGTTTATTCCAGGAGTGTCTACTATCTACACACAATATTAACTTCATTCCTCCAGTCGAGTACATGCTACGGTGTACGAGATATACTGTCCATCAGCTCTAAACAGTTAAAAGAATCCTCTAGCAAAGATTTTCCCAGGCCATCCAAAGAGACAGCACCCCGTTTCAGCCAACCTAATGTAAACTACAATAAAATTAATCAACATCAACAAAGTTCTAAGTTGTACGCTTGTTCAGTGATTAGGACTTAACCATCTCATTTCTATTCCGTTTATAATCTTTAAATTTCCTATAGACAAAGCCGAATCAAACGATTCTCTACAGAGAAAGATTTCAGAGAAAAGCCAGTACCTGTAAAGAGGAGGACAGTCAGAGCCATGGTTGAAAAATCAAAAGATTCTCCTCCCGCGAAGCAACCTAAACCTCCCTCTGCTTCGAACAAACCCGATGGAAACCCAGCAGGTGAAAAACCGACGAGTGATAAACCATCTCTAACTAAAGTGCCCCAATCAAACGATTCTCTACAGAGAAAGATTTCAGAAAAAAGTCAGTACCTGTAAATAGGAGGACAGTCAGAGCCATGGTTGAAAAATCAAAAGATTCTCCTCCGGCGAAGCAATCAAGCCCTCCCTCTGCTTCGAACAAACCCGATGGAAAACCAGCAGGTGAAAAACCGACGAGTGATAAACCATCTCCGACAAGTGAAAAACCGGCAGGTCCAAAAGTCGAACACCCCCAAGTCCAACCAAAGAGCAAACTGACCGCCCTTCTGCGGAAATCAACCAAAGACGTTGGGTCTCATGCCAGCACCCCAGGACATGAACTAAAGTGAAAAACCGGCAGGTCCAAAAGTCGAACAACCCCAAGTCCAACCAAAGAGCAAACTGACCGCCCTTCTGCGGAAATCAACCAAAGACGTTGGGTCTCATGCCAGCACCCCAGGACATGGACAAGTGAAAAACCGGCAGGTCCAAAAGTCGAACACCCCCAAGTCCAACCGAAGAGCAAACTGACCGCCCTTCTGCAGAAATCAACCAAAGACGTTGGGTCTCATGCCAGCACCCCAGGACATGGTGTAGAGGGGGGATGGCTGGCCAGGAATTTCAACTCAGTCACGGTCCAAGGGCGGGCCAATGTGGCCCTGGCCTCCATTGTGTTTTGGACAGCTCTGATCCTGTGGGTGGCTAAGGGGACCGGCAAGAAGTCCAAAGGCGGCGAGAAATAATCTGGGTCAGAGGAAAGTATCGTGTATTATTGTAGGTACCAGGATTTCCAAGCAAAGTATTGTGTGTAATATTGTCATTCAGTTAATGAACAGGTAGTCTTTTCTCTATTTTCATTGAAGATCTTCATATCATATAACTTTTTGGTACTTGTGCAGAAGTCACGTCCGTGGAATTGGCACAAACGAGCAGTGACCAGTGTTATAGGGTTAGGTTAAATGCAAGAAGGAGTTTTCACAATTAGAGCAGTGATTAGTGTTATTATAGGGTTAGGTTTAATACAAAAAGGAGCTTTTCTTTTCCACGGACGTGACTTTGCATAATTACCCCCAATCTTATTTGGGCGGCCTTACAATCCTTACATCCTTCCTTTTCCACCCCTTTTCTTTAGTCTTCCTCGAAATTACCTCTTCACCTCAGTTTTGGTATACCTCTCGTCTGCCTTGTAAGCACTAGGCCGCGGGTTCCATTCCGGGCCGGGGCGGATCTTATCCTGAACGGATAAGGTTCGTTTTCGGAACGGCTGGCTTTCTCCTACCCTGTCTTCATTCTCTCTTCAGTTGGGGGACCATAAGACCTTAGCAGTTAGATTTTCCCTGTAGGTATAATGTAGGTGCTAGGTGCTTATCATCACCAGTATCTCAGCCTCTACCCTGCTCTGCGTAGGAATCTATAGCAATGTTTGGTATGCTCGGGATGTTATGCTCGATTGAGTTTTCTTCACAAGGCTAAGTAGTTCATCCTTGATCTTGCCTGGTACATCCTCCTCTCTGCTATCTGCTTCATCTGGATTTGGTGTCAATTACAGTTGGCATTGTCGGGTGTATTACCTCCCATTGTCTTGGATAATTGGGTGCAGGTCTGGGTTTTTGTTGATTGATGCTAGACTTTTTTTTTATTGTGTCTATCGTTAGTTGGTTTGTTTTGACGGAGTTACCGGTGTTTTTTCTTAATCTCCTACAACTTTCGTTTTCATCTTAAACAGACAAAGATTCGTTCTCGAAATAGTTAGCTTTCTATCTACATAATTATAAGGAGGACATCCTTTTCTCTTCTGTTTCGGACGATAAGACCTCAGTTGTTACAGTTCCCTCTATCAAACTCCTTCAAAAAGAAAAAAATCCCATTGTTTCAAATGTCTTCATCAATCCTTGTGGCGGTGTCAAATTTGCATACCTTTACTTACTTCTCATGTTTTCTTTGACAGGTGGATTCAGAACCAGGTTGAGTGAGTTGAGTTATTCCAGGATTGTCTACTATCTACACACAAAATTAACTTCATTCCTCCCAGTCGAGTACATGCTGCGGTGTACGAGATATACTGTCCATCAGCTCTAAACAGTTAAAAGAATCCTCTAGCAAAGATTTTCCCAGGCCATCCAAAGAGACAACAACCGGAGGCATCAGGACCTCTATGACTGGATGTTATCCTGAAATTGAACGGTATCCTTTGTCTCTTGCACAACGGCGACCATAGGCCATTGACCCGACCCTGGCCTAGACCTTGGACCATCGACCTTCGCACCAGAGTGTCCACAACAACGACCATAGGCCATTGACCCGACCCTGGCCTAGACCTTGGACCATCGACCTTCGCACCAGAGTGTCCACAACGGAGCATTTTGATATGAGCTTTCTTTGCGTTTTTACCAAGAACGGCCATGCGTCAGTGACAATTTCTTTTTTCTATTTTCCTAGACTCCGAGAGTAACCAAACCGCAGACAATGATGACCTTTGTTGACCGATACCTAATTTTTTATTCATAAGTCTATTAGATAGATAAGTATATAATACCTAAAGTATGAATTATTGTGTAATTTAAGCCCATGGGTTAATGTTTATTTTTTCAATTACAAGTAATTAAGTAATTATACAGCGACATGACAATACTATAAAGTTGATAAACATATGAGTATTTTTAGTTCAATATTTGGTAGATATTGTTCTATTTTCGGAAATTTCCTTGTTTTTCTCACTCTCTCAAATGTTTTTTTACTTCGTAATGAGTTATAACTTTGTTTGATACATGTTAGTTGGTGAGTCATAAACGTGTTAATTCGTTTAGTGCTGACGTGCGATATATTCTTCATTAAAGCACTACTTGTACTGAGCTATCAGCTAATCGCTATTGAAAATTTGAAATTACCTATAACTATAAACGTCCCAGCAGTGCTTGTTAACTTCATTGGACAAACCACCTCTTCACAAGTCATCCCGTAGGTATCTGCTCTCACCAGACATTAAGGTGAGTGAGAACAAAATTTCCTTTCCAATGGCGCTCTATGCTTATTTGCTTATGCGAGTATTTTAATTTTTTATTACTTTTTTTTGAAAGAGGTTTGATAGAGGATAGAGGGAACTGTAACTGCTAAGGTCTTATCGTCCCGAAATCAAAGAGAAAAGGAAGACAGGAGAGGAGACAGCCCGCCAAGAACGAAACCTATCCCTTCAGGATAAAATCCGCCCCGGGCGGGAATCGAACCCGCGGCCTAGCGCTTACAAGGTAGACTAAAAGTTAGGGTAAAAACACTCAAATAAGCATCATTCAATAGGATAAGGAAAGTCGTGTGATGTTCACACCATTACATCTAATGTAAATCAAAATTTTATCAAACAAAACAGTAGGTACCTATCTACTTTATAATATTACACATTATCTTCATAGTAAGGTAGGTATACAATCAAAATTTTTACTTTAGCTTAATAGATTTGGCCAATTACACATTATTAGATTCTTTTATTAATAGATTAATTTTATCATGTACCTACCCTATTAATAAACAGTTTTTTATGTATAGAATTATAAGTTCTAGGTAAATTAGTTTATATTTATTTTAGGGTAGGGTAAATTAGTCTATATAAAATTTATTTATAAGGTTATAGGTTATTATTTATTTGATATGTAGGTAGTACGTAGGTACTTCATTTGAATACCGGGGATCATGGCTAAGATCATTTAATATTCTGCATAATGATGTGTTTTACTTTTATCTGACTGAACCTATAAACTGTAAAGTATCTATTGGTGTGCTTAGGGTTCAAGTTATTGGTAAATAAGTAGGTAAATAACTTATGATATGTACATTTCTATGGATAAATAATTTAATAGTTACTTATTGATTTTGGCATCTTCATCAACCAATAGTCGATCTCAAGTACCACATTCTAAATCACTTACCTACTTCACTGTAGAATCTTACTTGATTTAAAAAAAAAAACTTGAAATAGGTGCTAGGTGAGATAGGTTAGGTACTTAAGAAACTTGAAATCTCGGACTTGAATTACGAAGTGTATAGATTCTTGCAGATTGATAATTGGTATAGCTCATATTACACGTTAAGATAGATTTACTTACCTAGTGTTGATGATAAATGGCTTCCTCATTCAAAAATACATTACGTCCGATTATGCGAAGTTCAGGTTAAGTTTGCATTACGTAAACTTCTATCTCCGGGGTCAAGAAGATCATAGGTAGCCCTTAAGCTATGTCCATACCATACATAGCCGACCGGTCGTCAATCGATGTCGACTGAACGAGCCTTACCTGTTTACGACAAAGTTCGGCCTGGGCGAGAATCGAACCCGTGAACTAGCGCTTACAAGACAGACGTGCACCTTTCCGAGATTATTTAAGGCTGGCTAGCCACTATCAGGTAGACCTGACAGGCGAACCTGTTCAGACGATCCTATTAGGTCTACCTGATAGTGAGTGGCTGGCCAAATCTGACAAAACAAATTTGGTCGTTTTGTCCTATTATTCTATGATGGCTGGTCCGAATTATTTACCTTGTCGTGCGTAGCATGGTACGTCTGCCTCCAAAATGTGTTTTCGGTGTTCCAAATTTAATTAATCCATCATACTACAACTCTTAATAAGTTAATATCGCTGTGACTCGTGTATCTTGCTTTTAACTTACATACAAACTACAGTAATGTAGATGAAACTGTATTAATTAGGTATAGCGAAATTCGTGAACTATATCTACAGTAGGTCTACACTCTACAGCTACACCGTGTAGTTAAACAGATACCGGCATTATTCTACCTCTATGTCGAAATGCCCTACGTTCACTTTTCAGAAGTGTTACAGTGCCGGTCGTCAATCGATGTCGACTGAACGAGCCTTACCTGTTTACGACAAAGTTCGGCCTGGGCGGAGAATCGAATGCTATGTCCACATACATTACATAGCCAACCGGTCGTCAATCGATGTCGACTGAACGAGCCTTACCTGTGTTACGACAAAGTTCGGCCTGGGTGAGAATCGAACCCGTGAACTAGCGCTTACAAGACAGACGTGCACCTTTATTCCAAGTTTGAAGCCTATACACTGGCTGGGTAATCTCCGTATTATTAAAGACTGGCGACTCAGTATCAAGTATACAGTATACCTAACAGGTAAGCCTGAACAGGTCCGTCTGTCAGGTCTACCTGATAGTGAGTGTCCAGCCTTATCTGACAAAACAAATTTGGTCGTTTTGTCCTATTATTCTATGATGGCTGGTCCGAATTACTTACCTTGTCGTGCGTAGCATGATTGCATGGTACGTCTGCCTCCAAAATGTGTTTTCGGGGTTACAAATTTAATTAATCCATCATACTACAACTTTTAATAAAGTTAATATCGCTGTGACTCGTGTATCTTGCTTTTAACTTACATACAAACTACAGTAATGTAGGGTAAGTGTACCATTTATTCCCCCACCTAAAAAACGTACCATTTATTGGCCCACCTGCCCACATTTATTTTTCTAATTTTTGTTTTTATGACTACAATTTTTGAATAGCACTGGTTCGATAGTAGTCTTTAAGCCCTTTCTTTTGATCAAATTGGATCTTGAAAAATTTCGTCCAGTTCAGACTTATGTGGCGTATGGTACAGGTGGGCCAATAAATGGTACGTTTTTTAGGTGGGCGAATAAATGGTACACTTACCCTATATGAAACAGTATTAATCATAGCAAAATTCGTGCACCTCTAAATCTACAGTAGGTCTACATTACACCGTGTAGTTCAAACATACCTAAGATATGTATAGGCATTATTCTACCTCGTATGTCGAAATGCCCTACGTTCACTTTTCAGAAGTGTTACAGTGCCCCTGTTGTAGCTCTCATGATTTTGGTGATTAATTAAAAAATATTTTAATAAATGTAATATGTAGTATAGAACACTACGTATTTTGTGAACATAGTACAGAACATGTGAGGATAAATACAGGGTCTGATATGTCCAAGGATTACTCAGGAAAAAAACATCATTGGAAAAAACATTATCCACCCATTTCACCCTTAATATTGTCTACAATAGAAGAAAACAAACAACTCCAAATCAAAGTTGTGTATAATATGTAGATTCGTAGAAGCTTAACCCATCTTTAGGGCTGTCCAGCCCCTACACCAAAGATTGGGCTTTTTGTGTATCGAGTAAAGCTGGCGAATCAAAGTTGTGACTTCGCCAAAAAATGAATAGCTCATCCCAAAAGGGACATTGGATTTTATAAATATGAAACCTGAATTTCACACAGGTCCGAGATAAGGCACCGTTCCTCGAATTTTTTCCCCGAGTTCTTTTTCCTTAAACATTATTGAATGAAAACATAGCGGTACATAGGTAGGTCTCAGTACAGTTTGTGTTTAAAATAGGACAGATGGGGGTAAAAAGCCATATTTTTCGTTCCTAGGACTACATTTCATTCAGAATTCAGAGTGACCAGACTTCACACAGGGAGAAAATCATTTGGTACGGGTATTGCAATCCCAGCACCTCTCGTTTTCAATAAAAATGGACTGCGGCATTATTACCCCAGGCTGAGTTTTGCTCCCACTCACCCTATCTATGTTTGTACAATGTGTCTGTATGCATGTGCTATTAGTAATTTATATTTTTTGTAAAGAAATGAGAAAATAATCTACTGACCTATTTGATCTCAATATTAGGCGTGATCTACCTAGTGTCGTATTTGCAAATTATTTCTTCAACTTGTTATATCATTAAGCTGTGTCCACACATGGTCAACGCCGTCGATGGACAAGGTGGGTAAATCTATGTTGTCGAGGCAGTGTACAGTTTCAGTCGGCATCGATCGACGGGATTGACTATATGTGGACACAGCTTACCGTGTGTGGCGAGTCTACGTTTCGGTAATGTCACACACAACGAGACTGTAGATGAAAATCTTGTTCACTGAAATATCACGCATGACAGATATGTAAGTCACTGAGAACAGATCAGCGCAGGTCACAGACCACAGTCTAGCGGCGACATTCATCGGGGCACCTAGACCTTTGCAGGTCACAGTAGAGCTGTGCAGGTCACACCTACAATACAAACATGTTGTTATGTTACTACAGGTCACCTATGTACAAGTAGATACTACATTTATATTATATCCGATTTGGAAATAACAGACATTACACTAGCAGTTAGATTTTCCCTGTAGGTATAGTGTAGGTGCTAGGTGCTTATCATCACCAGTATCTCAGCCTCTACCCTGCTCTGCGTAGGAATCTGTAGCAATGTTTGGTATGCTCGGGATGTTATGCTCGATTGAGTTTTCTTCACAAGGCTAAGTAGTTCATCCTTGATCTTGCCTGGTACAGAGTAAATGGAAAGGAAATTTTAGCTTGATCTTACAAAATAACCAAATATGTAATAATCTTGCTTTAAATCGATTATTTTATGTTGCTACTTGGATTCGAACCGCAGTTCCCTCGGTTATGAATCCAGTCTTACCAATACGGCTGCACTGCTGGGACCATTCTTACTCAGCCAAAAGTGACTGATATAATCCGACCTGATCAGTAACTTGAGTACCATACTATGTATACGTACCTACACCGCTACTTGGATTCGAACTGCAGTTCCCTCGGTTATGAATCCAGTCTTACCAATGCGGCTGCACTGCTGGGACCATTTTAATAATAAGTCCAAAGTGACTGATATAATCCGACCTGATCAGTAACTTGAGTACCATACTATGTATACCTACACCTATACCAGTACTGAATAGGCAATCAGAATCTATCAATACGATTATTTTATGTCGCTACTTGGATTCGAACCGCAGTTCCCTCGGTTATGAATCCAGTCTTACCAATACGGCTGCACTGCTGGGACCATTCTTACTCAGCCAAAAGTGACTGATATAATCCGACCTGATCAGTAACTTGAGTACCATACTATGTATACCTACACCTATACTTTAATGTAATAGGCAATGCAGTATACACAAATACTTGTTTCAAGATAACTTACAAAGATTATCTAACATTGCACTGAAACTTTTTTTTGTAAAACTAAAAAATAGGCACCATGAACCTCCATTGAAAAATGCGAAAGTTAAGCCCGAAGCCATTCATAAAAGCATGCAATTTTTTTCTACTGTAGGTATTTGATTGTTGTTTGTGTTTGTTTAGTTTTAGTATATTTTTTTCTCTTGTCATTTTTGTATAAAGGGTTAGTCCCGTAAATAAATAAATAATCCGACCTGATCAGTAACTTGAGTACCATACTATGTATACCTACACCTATACTTTAATGTAATAGGCAATGCAGTATACACAAATACTTGTTTCAAGATAACTTACAAACATTATCTAACATTGCACTGAAACCTTTTTTTGTAAAACTAAAAAATAGGCACCATGAACCTCCATTGAAAAATGCGAAAGTTAAGCCCGAAGCCATTTATAAAAGCATGCAGCTTGGGCACACCAGTTATAATAATGTTCTTATGTTGTTTTTTAACAACCAGAATATTGTCCTGAATGGGTTTGAACTGTTAAACTAAAGCACAAGGTCTCATTAACTTGTATAAATATGGTTTGCAGTTTTTAGTGGTCGATGTCTAATGAAAACCAGAGACCACCACACCACATCAGCTTTAAAAGGCAGGTTTGTTGAATAATTTGGAGCGGTAATATGTAGTTATTAAATTTGATTTTTTATTTATACAATTTTAGAACGATTAGACTTTTACAATAACCATTAGGTAGGTTACCTATCTAGTTAGAAGAAATTGACATTTATTGGCCTGAATGTTATACTAATATGTATTGACTAAGCCTCGCACCACATGAAACATTTGGATGCACCGCGTGAAATTTCCCCTTGGACAACCTTAATAGACCAAGTAAGTTTACTGCTCGAATAGGACTAGGTAAATAGCTTCACCCCAGGAGTAGGCTACTTAATACTATAGGTATTGTTGTAATCATAATCAATTTATCAAACAATGAAGAAGGCATCCTACACCACCGATGCAAGGTTTGTGCGCTGAAATTGAATCTTTCAATTCGCTATGAAGTGCGTAAATTTATTTGCGTTTATGTTCCTGTCACAATTCTCTGTCTACCGCAATTAGGTGCGTACAATTACCTATCCACCTTCCTTCCGACCATTACGCCTACATTTTCATAAATCATATATCCTTCAGCTGGATCCCTTTTATCTTTTGTTGTAATTGCCCGCTTTGTGAAATTACACTATTCAGCCCGATGAAATTGGAAGCATTTTAGGGCCGTGAGAATCGTTCAAAGTTACAATCACTGAATGACTGAACCACTGGTTATTTATCGCCGGAGTCCTTCAGCTGGATCCCTTTTATCTTTTGTTGTAATTGCCCGCTTTGTGAAATTACACTATTCAGCTCGATGAAATTGGAAGCATTTTAGGGCCGTGAGAATCGTTCAAAGTTACAATCACTGAATGACTGAACCACTGGTTATTTATCGCCGGAAAATAATGATTTTGAAACTATGGCAAAAACACTAATGGACTTGGGTCGTAATTCGGTTGAAGCTGAAATAGATTAAGATGCCCAAACTGCCGGGAAACATGAAACGATTTCAGTCATAAACTCGCGGGCCACATAATGTCATGTATTATGGTGATGAGATGATTTATGAAAATGTAGGCGTAATGGTCGGAAGGAATGTGGATAGGTAATTGTACGCACCTAATTACGGTAGACAGAGAATTCTGATAGGAACATAAACGCAAATAAATTTACGCACTTCATAGCGAATAGCGCACAAACCTTGCATCGGTGGTGTAGGATGCTTTCTTCATTGTTTGATAAATTGATTATGATTACAACAATACCTAGTATTAAGTAGCCTACTCCTGGGGTGAAGCTATTTAGTCCTATTCTCGCGGGCCATAAAATAGTTAATTTTCACGCTTCTAGGTTTTTTCTGCTCTCGAGAAGAAATGAACTGAAATTTTGACCACAACCCGGCTACCTTGATCCTTGGAACTAATGTACTTAATGTTGGAAACCCCATCATCCTGCAGTAGCTATTATACTAAATTGTACTGATGGTAGAAATGGTCATGGTAATCTTGGAACTTAGGAGTACAGAATTACGGATGACGTTTCCTGTGCCTTTATTCTGCTCCCATTTATATCCTCGTTCATTTGCGCCGATTTGGTTTTTATTTAGTCTGAGATACCACGAAGAACATTCTTTGGATTTTCAATCTGTCTGCTTTTCCTCGTCATCTTTCGTCAAGATCATATATTATTCAAAATAGGAGTTGATATAAGCTTTTTTTCAACGTCATATTCAAAACAATTAAGGAGTTGATGCAAGTCAGAAGGACAACTCTAATTGTAAGATGGGAAACCACTTGGTGACAGGATGTGTTCCCTGTTACACAATTGAATTATCTAATAGTACGTTTTGACGCTAGGAAAACCTACAAGTCGTCGAGATGGATCGATTATTGTAATTTACGACGACATATTTCAAGGATACAAGGTCAAAAAGCTTATTTCCGGACTCAAGGTTGACATATGGTCGAAGTATCCCTTCATAATTTCCGCCCAACACAACTACAATATTCGTCAGATTTCAGAATATGCTTGGTAGAAATTAAAGAACTTGTTTACAGGTGCCGGGGATTTTTCTATTGGTGGTTTCAGACCTTATTTGAGGAATATTGTTATCAAAAGTTGAGAATCTCTGGTATTTTCTCTTCGGGTGCCCGTGCATTTCCTCTGCTGACATTCCATACTTTAACATTTCCTCTGAAAAAGCCATTCTTCTGACATTCTAACGAGTTCTCAGATAATGTTTCCATATTCATTTTCTACTAGGAGGTCTTTTTTCACAAGTACTTAGGTATAATGTATATTATTTTAATTTATTTCATTAGTCTCTGTTTCAAACGTGTGCATGTGTATTGTGTAGGTATCTACCTACATGTTGGAATTGTTGAATTTGTGTAGGTATACTTTGCCTGAAATTCTACTTGTAGTCGATTGCTTATAAATATGATAGTTACTTGTAAGTAGTTACCTGAAACGTATGTATAGCGTTCTAATATCAATAATTATAATCTACCTCAGTCCTATCTCTGGATTCAGTTTGATCTGCTCGATTTGATTCGCTACCAGTATCTCCAGTTTCTTATTGATTTCTTGATATGATCTATTTGTTTTCTTGATCGCGTGACTGCATCATGCGCTGGTGTTTTCATTTCTGGTTCATTACTAAAGCAGTCGCCGTGGATACTGTCTGTTAATCGTCCGGTTCATTAAGTTGGAACCATTTCCTTATGATTGCAGATTTCATCTCCACAAGATCTGTCCAGATGTCAAACCTCGGGAATGTTGGCTCCAGATAATGATCGTATTATTACACCTGCGAATTTCTATCGTTCGAGGCCATCGTTAGCGGGATTTGTGTCATGAGAACTGCTAAAGTTCTGCTTCGGCCTACCAAATTACCCATGCATGCGCTCAGAGTTTCTCCTTCTCGTTTAGAATGTTTAGACGCCTTTTAACTTTTAAGTGAAGTAGCTGGAATTGCAATCTCAAGAATCATGAAGGTTTTTCTTCCTACAATTTTCTTTTAAGAGTGTAACACGTTTGCGTGAAGTTCAGTGTTAATTGTACTCGTGTATCCGGAGTGCAGCTGATTCTGCGAGCAGCATTTAAAATTTCCTTCTGGCTTTTCTAAAAGGTGTTGTTGCCGCAGTAAATCTCTGATAATTACTGAAGGCGAGCGATAAATATGAATGTTGTAATGAGAACGGTGCTCGCTTTTTATTTAAATGAAGGAAACCGATTGTTAGCATCGATTGGTTCTGTGTTCTTTTCAAGGATGTCCAGTCTCTCTCGCCGTAAAACTCTTGTTAGGAGTCAAGAATTATGTCTTTTGAGAAAAATTATGATCTAGATTCCTAGATGAAGTCGAGATTCTCTCATTCGAAATGTTCAGTTATAATTACAGGAACATTAAAGTCCGGAATGTTATATGAGAAATGGAACTTTGCAGTGACAGGGAAATGTAGTAGCAGATTCCTCGGTAATTGTTGGGTACATGAGTAAGTACTTAGTACACTTTATTCTTCGATAATAATACACATTAGATTGTTAATTACTTAACGTTACTACTTGTGACCTATAGGTCTATCTGCGTTCTTCTGTCTGTAAGTACTTTTTATTGCAGTGTAGAAAACTTTATCAATGACATCTGTGTATTGTGTAATGTGGGTAAGGTACCTACATGGAGTATAATATTATTTCATATAAAATTCTTCTAATAATTCTTCTTCTGCTAAAAGGCAAGATTTATTTCATTCTGTAGGATGCGTGCATCTTGCACGTCATTTGCTATTGCTCTTTCGTCAGTATTGACGGGGATCTTCAAACTTTTAGTGATATGTTCGAAGCTCGAATTCATGAAGTAAATCAGACTGTACTTTTCTTGTCTGTTACCTACATGGAGTATAATATTATTTTTTCATATAAAATTCTTGTAATAATTCTTCTTCTGCTAAAAGGCAAGGCTTATTTCATTCTGTAGGATGTGTGCATCTTGCACGTCATTTGCTATTGCTCTTTCATCAGTATTGACGGGGATCTTCAAACTTTTAGTGATATGTTCGAAGCTCGAATTCATGAAGTAAATCAGACTGTACTTTTCTTGTCTGTGTATTTCTTTTGAAGTGATTGGGATTCTACTTTTCTTGCAAACAGTCTAGTAAGCTTGGAGACCTCAGCAGTTAGAGTTCCCTGTATGAAATCTCTTACTTTTCTCACACCCTATACTCTTCTGGCAGGAAGAAAGTGATCCAGTTTTTAAGCTATAATGAACGCTTTTACCCGTAAACTATAGGATCTAGAGAACATATTGTGCAATTGGGATTCTATTTTTCTAGCAAACAGTCTAGTTAGCTTGGAGACCTCAGCAGTTAGAGTTCCCTGTATGAAATCTCTTACTTTTCTCACACCCTATAATCTTCTGGCAGGAAGAAAGTGATCCAGTTTTTAAGCTATAATGAACGCTTTTACCCGTAAACTATAGGATCTAGAGAACATATTGTGCTGAGCTTTAATATTTCAGTATTTACATAGATTATTTAGATATTAGAACTTCGAGTTTCTTGTTTAAGGCTAACAAAGTCACGACGTCTTGATGTGAACTTTGGAAAAAGTTTATGATGGGTTTTGTGATTTTTTTATTTTAAATCTTTGTTTTATTTTTATCTGTTTTGTCTCTTCGGTGCATCTTTTTTTGTTCGGTATTTAGTACTCTTTCTCTTCTTTTGTTTACAGTTCTTAGTGGTTTGTACACTTAGATACTTAGAATAAGGTGACTGCCTAACTTTGTTTTCCTAAATGTACGAGTATTCTATTAACACATTAGGTACTTTGCGCGATTGCCTTAGAACAGCTTCCATCTCGAGTTCCTTTTCTCAGTAGTAACAGAACGTACCAATCCAAGGGGTAAACCTAACTATCTACCCTTCATTTCAACTGCTGGATGAGAAAAGGTATTGCTATTCTTTGGGTTATTCAACCAAATACACATTACAGGCGGCTACAGGCCCCAGAATCCCAGATTGAGGTGTTTCCATGGCGTTCTAAACTTCTTCTTTAATGTGAGTATATTTATCTATTTCTTCGTGGAAGCGCCCAATCGTGCTATCGTTCACCGAAGAGGTTGAGTTCATGTTACTATGATTTATACGTATTGTAATGGTTGGACTTGGTACTCTCAGATCTGCTCGTAACTGCTATATTGATATTGCGAACCGATTAGCTTTTGTTGTTGTTAACTTGCTCAGGTTTCTGACACCCAAATGGGACCGCTCGATTGTTGAGGAATTGAGGCAAGTTTTGGTAGGAATAGGACTGTATGCTTTTCAAGTGCTAGTATTATTAGTTATAGTTGTTTATATCGGTTTCGAGACTTAAGATTGGTTAATGCAAAGCTCCCCCTCGGTAATTTGGTGTCCTGTGGTGACCACGCTATTGTCGGTCGTTTATGACTAGCACAGCCAAACGTTATCCGTACAAAGTTGCCTTCACACTTGTACAAGTGCTTAGAACAAGTTTAGTTATTGGTTAATGCAAAGCTCCCCCTCGGTAATTTGGTGTCCTGTGGTGACCACGCAATTGTCGGTCGTTTATGACTAGCACAGCCAAACGTTATCCGTACAAAGTTGCCTTCACACTTGTACAAGTGCTTAGAACAAGTTTAGTTGCCACCAAATAGGTAGATAACTAGAAATTTTCTAGTAGAAATTATTATTTATGTAGGTGCGGGTGTTCAGAAGAATACTATGAGAGTAATACTATCACTGGGAATTTAACAAGTCATGAAGAAAGTTGGTTAATATTTTTACTTGTTTTAAAAGAAGTCTTATAATTTGCTTATTGGGTGCTTAGGTAGGAAAGGAAAGAGGAAGATAAATCTAGGTATTAATTTACCTATTAATTAAAACACTGTCCTAGTTTTAATGGGAAACAATCAAACAATACAGAATGGCATTGTTACTTTGTGCAAACCTATTTATATTTTTTAATTATATAGGTAACCTAGCAAAATACCTACCTACATACGTTTCTTCAGGTTAGCAGAATTATCCTTTTAGAGTTCAGACGATACCTCTACCTACCATGTTTTTATCAGAACTATCAGCAGAAAACTTGTAGTTTTTGGAAGGAAATTTTAACACAAAACTCAGGTACCGAAAAATATTACAATAACATGCATATTAGGTATTTGGTAATGTCAATTTTATCTACACTGTAGGTGTTAACTGATTAGCTAATTACGCATAACAAGTAATTATTATATCTATAGAAGTTGTAAACGAAATCACATCTAGGCATTTAATTATTCGCTGAGCAAGGTATCCACCTATTTGAATTAGAAAAACACGAGTCATAATTACAAGAAAAAGAACAAGAAGATTTTAACACATGATAACAAATGCTATAATTTTATCTACACTTTAGGTATTAACTGATTAGCTAATTACTCATAACAAGTAATTATTATATCTATAAAAGTTGTAAACGAAATCACATCTAGGCATTTAATTATTCGCTGAGCTAGGTATCCACCTATTTGAATTAGAAAAACACGAGTCATAATTACAAGAAAAAGAACAAGAAGATTTTAACACATGATAACAAAATGCTGAACTGTAAAACCACTTGAGAAGCAATAACTGAGCGATGAGGTGAAAAGAATTCTCCCTCCAAGACAAAATTGTCAGAGTTCCAGAAATTCGAGAGAAATTCAATCCGCGACGCAGCTGACTCTCGAAGTTATTTCAGAGTTCACCAGAAAAACACTGTAAAACCACTTGAAAAGCAATAAATGAGCGATGAGGTGAAAAGAATTCTCCCTCCAAGACGAAATTGTCAGAGTTCCAGAAATTCGAGAGAAATTCAATCCGCGACGCAGCTGACTCTCGAAGTTATTTCAGAGTTCACCAGAAAAACAACAGAAAGATACGAAACTAGGAAAGAGAAATGAGAATAAATACGAGAAAATAGAGGAAAGATTACGAGAGATATAAAAAAGATATTAAAGAATAAAACAAGAGAAAAAGATATCGAAAAGAAAGATGAGAAAGAAGACAAAACAATAAAGACATCTTCAAAGAAGAAAATAAGAAATGGAAGATACAAAATTGAGAAATGTAAAAAACAAAGAAATTGAAGACAGTATAATACACATCATATTCATACGAGTAGTTGCAGTTTTATTAGCAAGATATGTATGACTCACTCCACAAACAAGCCGTTTCACTACTGTGTGATTATATCTCAAATAGGTTCCTACCTATTTCTCCACATACAAATTATACAATACTCAATGGCTCATAGTACAGAACGCATCTACTTCTAGGCATCGCATCGTGTTGCACACTTTGCCGCAACTGTAAAGCTTAATGATCGTAACTATCAAAGAGTTGCGTCAGGGTTCGATTTTTTTTTTAACTTAGAAGTCTTAGAACCGTATCATACCAGAAAATTTCTCCAGATATATTTATATCGAAGATTACTGGGTTGACCCAGAATTCCAATTATGGGATGAAATTCCGAAAAAGAACCACCGAACTACTCATCCGTGTGATGTCCATTACATGTTTCCGATGACTATTACAGTTTTACAATTTATCTTTTTGTAGATTATCCATACTTAAACTTGATGTAATAATTGTGATCTTCTCCCAATCCTGACGCAAGTTGGGCAAAATTACAGACAAGGTCGATGCCGCTATTGTCAGATTCCTCGAACGTGTTTATCTTTTATGTCTTTACTTTCATCTTGTCCTTATCGTGTCTTTATGATGTCTTTGTTGGTGTTTGTCATTGCGCAATCTCCTACACCAAATATTGGTTTGAGTGATCTCTTCTGTACCTTTATTTCCAAAGAACCATCTATGTATGCAAGTATGCAACTATATTAAGCATATTTACTTGATTGCACAGGGCATTCATATGATTTCTTTAATTACTATCTTTACTTTCCTTTCCTTCTTCTTTTTTAAGCAGGACATTTCGGTACTTCTTCTTCTCTCAATGGAGCCTTGAATTACTCTTCTCTTCCTCTTTCTTCTCGCCTTTTCCGTCTGTTTCATCACCATATTTATCACTTCGTAAACATTCCAAATCAGAGGCCCAGACCTCCAAGCACTGAACCGGTCCTCAAGTCCTGATTATAGCTCGGGCTCTACAATCTCCCCATTTCCTAAACGTCACGTCTCGAGGTCCTTCTTTAAACTTTGATTTGATGTTTCAGTCTCCAGGTCCTTCTAATAGCCCAAACTTTGATGGTCCAAATCGACCAAATTCTCCGCGGGTTGGTGAGCCGAATTTCAAGTCTCTGTTTTCAGCTTGAAATGCAGCGATGTAATTTCGGGATCTGCTCTTATGCAATCGATAATGATAAGTTTGTCGGTTATTGGTCACTCAGGCCGAATAAGCTATTGGGAAGCCCACCCGTAGGGCTTGTTCTGCTCTTTATTTTGGGCGTTTCTCTCAGGTCTGAGGGCTGATTTCTCTATTTCATCAATGTCTCCCTTTTCTCTCAATTTTCTCGTTTCGAAAACTTATATTTTGAATTTGGCAAACACAAGAACCAACTAGATAAAAATGTAAGTAAAAGATAATAAACCAAAAATAAAAAACTTCAAAATAATACCAAAGGTATGGATAATAAAAAAAAGAAATCAAACTTTTAACAAATTAATACCAAAGGTATAGAAAGAATACCAAAGGTATCAAAGAACATTATTTACATAATTTGGGGATTCATCGTGTTAAACCTTAGGCCATCTGAGAATGAATCCAGACACAACACGGGATTATTTGTTTACATTAAAACCGTATTGAATAATCCTCTAGGTTCACAATCTACTAGCACCAGGGGCGAAATTGGTTGGGAATCTTATGAAATCCAATGCTGATTCAAGATCTACCTGAGAAATTTAAAAGTCCGACCGGGTATTTTGGTTTCATCCATTTCAAATTCGGACGAAAGTTAGCTACTTTGCTGAAGCACCGAAATACTTTAATGACAAACGTACATAGAAAGCATAGCGGCTCATGCTCTCTAAATATTTGAAACTATTCGAGGAAAGAAATTTCTTCTCAATACTCAAAATCAAGTCGGCAGTAGAGGAAGGTACTTTTTTTAGATTTTTAATTGCGTATTAACCAATTCATAACTTGATGAGGGACAGAGCACTTTTTAAAGCAGTGGACGCTTTGGAATTGGAATAACTGGACTCACAACAAATCAGCCCTATTATTATTATTATTATTCCTGGTTTCAACCCTTTTATAATGACAACTGTCAGAATATTATGCTCCCTACTTTAGAAGTGCAGAGTTCAAATAGTAATAGCAGAAGTCTAGTAGTGATGTCTGGAGTAGTCTTCAGATTATGAGTCATCAAGAGCAAGTATCCCTTCTTTATAGTGAGGGTGTTTGTGCCGCAGGAACTATTGTTTTATTATCTTACGATCATTGATTCAGTGGTGGAGTGGTTGCAATGTGGTTTTTTAGTTCAATAACGAGTTTGTTATAGCTACCGCCCGCATATTATCGATAGTTTTGTCAATATATATTATGTTGCCAATACGAGTATATTGACTAAATGCATTAAATTTACTATGAAAAAGTATGTCATTAGACTCATTAGTAATCTATCAATATTTTTATTGACAAGAAGATTGACAAAAGTATTGATAATGTGCTGGCGGTACTAGGTATGAGCATAGGTGGTACTTGTCACTGTGCTGAAGGTTGCAAAAGATCAAATTACTAGAGACATTTAATTTCCTGTTTCCCCTAAATTACGTTTGATTTATTTCGTATCCAGTCACTTCGGTGTCTACGTTATCTCCTTTGAAGTCCATCAGAAATGTCAGAAGTAAGAGAGTCTCCAATAGTTTTGGGTTTTGGTCTTTGTGTTCCTTATCATTTCGGTTTGTTTGAATTTCTTATCGGTTACCTCTTTGCCAAATGTCTTGTAATTATTTATTGCCCAAGTTAAAAATCGTTAAAGAAAATCATTTTAGGCAGTTTGCACACGGGTCTCAAGAAATGAGTTTTCCTCAAATGAAATAGCTTTTGCCAGCCTAGTTAGCTTGGAGGTTAGCGCGTCTACCTTGTAAGCGCTAGGTCGCGGGTTCGGTTTCCGCCCGGGGTGGATTTTATCCCAAACGGACAAGGTTTGTTCTTGGAATGGCTGGCTTTCTCCTATCCTGTCTATCTTCCTTCTCTCCTTGCTTTGGCTTTGGGGACGATAAGACCGCACTTACTCTATTTTAAATTGTTAGCATAATGAGACTGTTAGCAAAATAATGGGACATCATGTTCTAAGTAAGCATTCTAACAGTGTGAATTAAGTACTTACTCAACTACTTATACCTACATATCCTATCTTCCTTCTCTCCTTGCTTTGGAGACGATAAGACCGCACTTACTCTATTTTAAATTGTTAGCATAATGAGATTGTTAGCAAAATAATGGGACATCATGTTCTAAGTAAGCATTCTAACAGTGTGAATTAAGTACTTACTCAACTACTTATACCTACATATGTAGGTACTTATTCACTACGAACCGTGTGCAAACTGCCTTAAAACATTAGACAGGCAAGACTACAAGTACCAACCGACGTACCAAATACAAGGTACCCTGTAGTCTCAAGGGGGAGATTCATTATTCTTTTCCACTCCGGTGAGTCTAGACGTGGGAAAAACTTTAAAAAATAAGTCTTCAAGCCAAGAAGTCTACTCGCCTTGGGTATTGCCAGCACAGGTAAAAGGAAAGTAAAATAATTACCTTCCTAACGTCTTAACAATACTAATGGCTCATGTAGACGAGAAGGTTGGCTAGGTAGCGTTTAGCAGTGTTCCTGGTGAGCGGAAGGTCACGGGTTCGAATCCCATCCGAGGTATTGTAACAATACTCGTGGGTTATGTAGGTATAGGTATACGTTGCCTCGGTAGCGTTCAGGCGTTTTCCTGGAAAGCAAAAAGTCGCGAGTTCGGATCCCAATCGAGTCACGGAATTTTATACTTACTAGTACCTTATTCAGTAAACTGTGAAACTCAATCATATTAGAGCCTCGATTGGACCGAGTACCTCCCTTCATCTTATCTCCTTGAAAACCATTTGGGATGGTACCTAAGAAGAAGTACCTACAAGCGTAGATAAATAAAAATTAAACAAATTCAACTCATCCATAAATTAACATCATATGTACAATCCCTTGAAGGACAAAGTCCAAGG
Source organism: Diaphorina citri (assembly GCF_000475195.1). Taxonomy (NCBI): domain Eukaryota; kingdom Metazoa; phylum Arthropoda; class Insecta; order Hemiptera; family Psyllidae; genus Diaphorina; species Diaphorina citri. Next base: position 54,219 of record NW_007377671.1, read on the forward strand.
CTCTACAAGACCAGCTGGTTTTAACCGAATGATTTCGGAAAGGAAATGCCAGCACTCTCAGACCTCTCTGTGAACGTAATGCCTTAAAAGATCTTTATTTATAGGTCTGCAAAGATGTGCAGAATTATAGACGTACTGCAGGACGTACAAAAAGCCTTAGCATCCTCCTTAAAAGATATTTATTTATAGGTCTGAGAAGATATGCAGAATTGCAGGAGCAGGACTTATCCTCTCTCTAAAAGCAATGCCTTAGCATCCTGTCTTCACAGGTCTGCCAAGATATGCAGACGTATTACAGGACGTAACACAGATATTTACTTATTGAGTCTATCTGATAATCTAGTTAGAACATTGAGGTTAGTCTTGTAGTTCCTTCTGATGTTTGGATCGTCTGAATGCATCTTCTCAGATAACACATTGGTGTTGCAATTTAATTGAATATAATGTCCGGAATATGTATTGAATGAATCGCCTGGGAGATTTCCAGTTGTTTTGTTTGGATAGAACTACATAGTAACTAGTGCCAGAAGTGCAGCTGCTAAAGAATTTATAACAGTAGAGACTGCAGTTCGAATCCCAGAAGCGACATAAAATTGATACAGAGGAAAGCCATATTTGTAAGACTTGTTTACAGTTCTTAGTGTTTTGTACACTTAGATACTTAGAATAAGGTGACTGCCTAACTTTGTTTTCCTAAATGTACGAGTATTCTATTAGCACATTAGGTACTTTGCGCGATTGCCTTAGAACAGCTTCCATCTCGAGTTCCTTTTCTCAGTAGTAACAAAACGTACCAATCCAAGGGGTAAACCTAACTATCTACCCTTCATTTCAACTGCTGGATGAGAAAAGGTATTGCTATTCTTTGGGTTATTTCAATTTGATGCCTTTTGTTTGACGGGCGGAACTCTTCAGCCGTACCTGTCAGGTCTACCTGATGGTGAGAGACTGGCCTTATTATTATTATTCCTTTTTTTTGAAACTGGCCTTATATGGAAAAAGTGAGGTCGTTCAGGGACAAAGGCCTGCACTTTGCGTCTTTGTCTACAGTTTGTCTAGTGCATCAGTTGCAGCCTGGTTATTGGCTAATCGCTGATTTCATATTCCAATCTCATCATAATCTCGATCTAGAATGTGCATCACACGTAACCTCCCCAGCATCCTCCTAATCTGAACTAATTAATATGTAATCAGTCTGAATGTAAGAATAAAATTAAGGAGGCATATCTTTAGCTGTGTTAAATGCATTATTACCAACATTGCCAACTTGCCATTATGTAGTGACGGAGCGTACATTTGTGAAAGATGAAATCTGCATTATACAATGAATGAGTGGAATTCTTGTCTGTGGGGCTTGATGTGGAAAGAAGAGAATATCAGTCAATACATATTTATGTTTGGATCATCTTCTCCGCGAAGAATCTTAACAAATAAAATTAGAGAACCTTTTTAATTTTCAATAGAGACATTGAAAAAGATATAACATTTTTTTTGAAAATAAGAAACAGCGAGAAGTTATACTATGAAAATAACGCGAAATTCGACTAAATTGTTGCATTTTGCATACACAGAAACATGGCCTTTCTAGCCCTAGTTATCCAACGACCCCTCGTTCTACGCCACATCTAGGTCTCTGGTACATGGTACATGCCAGACATCCAACATCCTCTCATCTGATTCGTCCTGAGTTCGTGCGTGTAATTCTGTCAGCAAAGTTCCCACTTGGAAACACCATAACACTCAACGACTCAGTCCAACAACATAATCGAATGCTAAAACGGCGCAATCTCTACATTATCTAGGAAATTCTAGTGTTAGAACAACCGATCATAATCTGAAACTGTGAACAAAGTGCATGCACTAGATACTTCGGAATCTGTGGATCAAGAGAAGACTTTGTATCTAATTAAATTAATTGTGCGTTCACAGGTATGGGTGTTATTAAGTAACCTTAGTTAGCTTTAAGGAAACCAACATGAAGGAAACGGATTATGAACCTCGTTATCCAGAGATAACAAAGCGTCAAAGCCGCAAGTCCTACAGCCGGAGATCAAGATTTTCCATCTTTGATATGTCCTTCAGCTGGATCCCTTTTATCTTTTGTTGTAATTGCCCGCTTTGTGAAATTACACTATTCAGCTCGATGAAATTGGAAGCATTTTAGGGCCGTGAGAATCGTTCAAAGTTACAATCACTGAATGACTGAACCACTGGTTATTTATCGCCGGAAAATAATGATTTTTAAACGATGGCAAAAACACTAATGGACTTGGGTCGTAATTCGGTTGAAGCTGAAATAGATTAAGATGCCCAAACTGCCGGGAAACATGAAACGATTTCAGTCATAAAATCGCGGGCCATAAAATAGTTAATTTTCACGCTTCTAGGTTTTTTCTGCTCTTGAGAAGAAATGAACTGAAATTTTGACCACAACCCGGCTACCTTGATCCTTGGAACTAATGTACTTAATGTTGGAAACCCCATCATCCTGCAGTAGCTATTATACTAAATTGTACTGATGGTAGAAATGGTCATGGTAATCTTGGAACTTAGGAGTACAGAATTACGGATGACGTTTCCTGTGCCTTTATTCTGCTCCCATTTATATCCTCGTTCATTTGCGCCGATTTGGTTTATATTTAGTCTGAGATACCACGAAGAACATTCTTTGGATTTTCAATCTGTCTGCTTTTCCTTGTCATCTTTCGTCAACATCACATTCAAAATAGGAGTTGATATAAGCTTTTTTATCAACATCATTTACGAAACAATTAAGGAGTTGATGCAAGTCAGAAGGACAACTCTAATTGTAAGATGGGAAACCACTTGGTGACAGGATGTGTTCCCTGTTACACAATTGAATTATCTAATAGTACGTTTTGACGCTAGGAAAACCTACAAGTCGTCGAGATGGATCGATTATTGTAATTTACGACGACGTATTTCAAGGATAAAAGGTCAGAAAGCTTATTTCCGGACTCAAGGTTGACATATGGTCGAAGCATCCCTTCATAATTTCCGCCCAACATAACTACAATATTCGTCAGATTTCAGAATATGCTTAGTAGAAATTAAAGAACTTGTTTACAGGTGCCGGGGATTTTTCTATTGGTGGTTTCAGACCTTATTTGAGGAATATTGTTATCAAAAGTTGAGAATCTCTGGTATTTTCTCTTCGGGTGCCCGTGCATTTCCTCTGCTGACATTCCATACTTTAACATTTCCTCTGAAAAAGCCATTCTTCTGACATTCTAACGAGTTCTCAGATAATGTTTCCATATTCATTTTCTACTAGGAGGTCTTCTTTTCACAAGTACTTAGGTATAATGTATATTATTTTAATTTATTTCATTAGTCTCTGTTTCAAGCGTATGCATGTACCTACTACCTAACTATGTGTATTGTGTAGGTATCTACCTACATATTAGAATTGTTGAATTTGTGTAGGTATACTTTGCCTGAAATTCTACTTGTAGTCGATTGCTTATAAATATGATAGTTACTTGTAAGTAGTTTTTTCACAAGTACTTAGGTATAATGTATATTATTTTAATTTATTTCATTAGTCTCTGTTTCAAACGTGTGCATGTGTATTGTGTAGGTATCTACCTACATGTTGGAATTGTTGAATTTGTGTAGGTATACTTTGCCTGAAATTCTACTTGTAGTCGATTGCTTATAAATATGATAGTTACTTGTAAGTAGTTACCTGAAACGTATGTGTAGCGTTCTAATATCAATTTATTATAATCTATCTCAGTCCTATCTCTGGATTCAGTTTGATCTGCTCGATTTGATTCGCTACCAGTATCTCCAGTTTCTTATTGATTTCTTGATATGATCTATTTGTTTTCTTGATCGCGTGACTGCATCATGCGCTGGTGTTTTCATTTCTGGTTCATTACTAAAGCAGTCGCCGTGGATACTGTCTGTTAATCGGCATCGTGGCCAGAACCCAGAACTATTTGAGAAAAGGTTTCTCACTTTTTCTCCGGTTTGGGTAATTTTTTAAACATGTGATGAAGGATTTATCTTTTTTCTTCTCATATTTGGATAATGTGGGACTTACAAAGTTCTGGAGGAATTAATATGGGATTGAGATTAATCGAGGATCAAGCTATTACTTGATACCCGGCTTGATTCAGTATTGAACTCAATCCTAATCCGACTTGTCTAAACTTCTAATGCCTAATGCCCTGTTTTACAGAGGCTTGACTACTAAGTATTAAAGCATCAGCTAATGGGTAAACATTGAAAATCCTTTGTTAGCTCTTTACTTCAGTTTTTGGTTTGCTAAGGCGGGCCACTCACGGCCACACAGATTTTGCATGACAGTTTTCTGTACAAGTAAATTTTAAAACCGTGTACTCCCACTCCGTGTATTGGTCGTATTTTCGTCTCACTAAACAGATGTAAGCCGGTAAAAGCTCGGCTTGCCGGTCCAAGGTTCCGTTCTTTCCCCGTTTAAAACAATCCAAAGATTCTAATGCTCCGGTCTCCGGTTCACCAACTCGGGGTTGAGATGAAACGAGGATTTTCCTATACTTAATAGCCAGGTCAACCTCGAATTGAACTCAATCCTGAGGCAATCCACGGTGGTAAAACTCGACCTAAACACAATATCCAGCTCCACCCCTTAGCCTCCTGGCGCATAGGGGTATTAAAGCATCAGCTAATGGGTTTGAAAATCCTTTGTTAGCTCTTTATTTCAGTTTTTGGTTTGCTAAGGCGGCCACTCACGGCCACACAGATTTTGCACGACAGTTTTCTGTACAAGTAAATTTTAAAACCGTTTACTCTCACTCCGTGCATTAGTCGTATTTTCGTCTCAGTAAACAGAGGTAAGCCGGTAAAAGCTCGGCTTGCCGGTCCAAGGTTCCGTTCTTTCCCCGTTTTAAACAATCCAAAGATTCTAATGCTCCGGTCTCCGGTTCACCAACTCGGGGTTGAGATGAAACGAGGATTTCCCTATACTTAATAGCCAGGTCAACCTCGCATTGAACTCAATCCTGAGGCAATCCACGGTGGTAAAACTCGACCTAAACACAATATCCAGCTCCACCCCTTAGCCTCCTGGCGCATAGCTATCTTTGCGCATAGGTACCTACCTACCTACCTACACAGCTAGCTTTCCGGCTATACCACATCTTGGAATTCAAGTGAAAGCTCTAGCCTAGCATGGTTTTTCTTTTGAAAGTTGAATATCGTACTAGTCAATACCTGCATGAAGAATGCTGTGCATGTTTCTTATGTAATTCTATAGGTGCCTCTGAACCTAGGTGTTGTACATTGGATATAATTATGGATAGGGACATTAAAACTATTTATAGCTATCTTTGCGCATAGGTACATAGCTAACGTTCCAGCTATACCACATCTTGGAATTCAAGTGAAAGCTCTAGCCTAGCATGATGGTTTTTCTTTTGAAAGTTGAATATCGTACTAGTCAATACCTGCATGAAGAATGCTATGCATGTTTCTTATGTAATTCTATAGGTGCCTCTGAACCTAGGTGTTGTACATTGGATATAATTATGGATAGGGACATTAAAACTATTAACAACGGACGTGATGGTTGTAATATTATTTATTGCCCAAGTTAAAAATCGTTAAAGAAAATCATTTTAGGCAGTTGGTACACGGGTCTCAAGAAATGAGTTTTCCTCAAATGAACTATCTTTTGCCAGCCTAGTTAGCTTGGAGGTTAGCGCGTCTGCCTTGTAAGCGCTAGGTCGCGGGTTCGGTTTCCGCCCGGGGTGGATTTTATCCCAAACGGACAAGGTTTGTTCTTGGAATGGCTGGCTGCCTTATTCTTGAGATTTAAACCGTTCGAAGTCTCTTGGCTCAGGAAATATATGTAGATTTTCCTGCTCGGTCTGATGCACTGCCTTGCGTTACCTCTTTGTAAACACCCTTTTCATATTTCTCAAGAAATTTCTCAAGCTCTGGGAATCGGGCCTAATGACTTTCACCTGGTAGAATTTTGCACCGAGTGACTGTGACTTCTTTGAAAAAGACAGGAAAATTGAAGTCTAGTTCTACAATATTGTCATCGTTTGAGGGGGATGAGCCTGGAAAAAGGCTCCTTCAAAAACCTGGAAAAGACCAATATCCTAGACATAGTCCTTGATAACTTCTGATTCTGGCCAATAGGTCTCGAAATAGGATTCTTAAAACAGATGCAATCTACAATTTTGCACCGTTTGAATTTACGCAAATATGTATCTAATACATACATAATTTATTTCTCCTCAACTTTTCAAGAGGAAAAAGAGTAAATTTTGCAAAATTCCACTTGGATTACGCTTAATGAACTCGGATAACCTCACCATTTTCTCTGTTTCTTCTCCTTCTTATCCTTATTTTTTCTTTCTTTACGTGGAAGGTGTAAGTAATAGCAACATATTTGCTGGGTCTGAACCTAACCATCCCAGAACAATGCAAATAACATGAGGATCTGATATAAAGTCATAAATAATATCGAAGAGGACGTTCCAATACAGGGTGGACGAGTACTCAGTCGTGGAAAAAGTTAGGAGATGCAATCTACAATTTTGCACCGGTTGAATTTACGCAAATATCTACATAATTTATTTCTCCTCAACTTTTCAAGAGGAAAAAGAGTAAATTTGCAAAATTCCACTTGGATTACGCTCCATGAACTCGGATAACCTCACCATTTTCTCTGTTCCACCTTCTTCTGCTTCTTTCTCCTCTCCTTCTGCTTTTTCTTTATCGTCTTCTGAAGAGGAAGCTTCTTCTTATTATTATCCTTATTTTTTCTTTCTTAACGTGGATTACGTGGAAGGTGTAAGTAATAGCAACATATTTGCTGGGTCTGAACCTAACCATCCCAGAACAATGCAAATAGCATGAGGATCTGATATAAAGTCATAAATAATATCGAAGAGGACGTTCCAATACAGGGTGGACGAGTACTCAGTCGTGGAAAAAGTTAGGAATGGGTTCCTATGAGTAAACACTGTAAACAGGGTCGGTCGTTTAGTTTAGAGCCTAACGGGGCCCCGAAGCTAACTTCAACAATGGAGGCCTTGCAACAATTTTTCAAAAAAAAAAAAAATAATAAAAATTATTAGTCCAAAATGAAAATTTTATATTGCTAAACAATTCTTGTTGGTTTTCACTTCAAATAAAGAATGAGCCTTTTGGGTAAAATGAGCCTTGAGCTCTATTTGAAGGTTGTTTGGTTTCAGAGATTTGTCTTGGGCAATAATCGCGCCCTTTGGCATACATTTTGCAATTTGTCAATAAAAGTATCTACTTTATGGCTTATAGGTAACAAGGTAACTATTACTTCTTATTGTCGTACTTACATACATACATATTTGGCAGTTCTTGTTTGCAATTTGTCAAAAGGGCTTATACCCTATTTCTTAGTATTATTATTATTATTATAATTAAAGAACCATCTAATCCATCTATGTATGCAACTATATCAAGCATATTTACTTGATTGTACAGGACATTCGTATGATTTCTTCAATTACTATCATTACTTTCCTTTCCTTCTTCTTTTTTAAGCAGGACATTTCGGTACTTCTTCTTTTCTCAATGGAGCCTTGAATTACTCTTCTCTTCCTCTTTCTTCTCGCCTTTTCCGTCTGTTTCATCACCATATTTATCACTTCGTAAACTGGTAACTATTACTTCTTATTGTCGTACCTACATACATACATACATACATACATACATACATACATACATACATACATATTTGGCAGTTCTTGTTTGCAATTTGTCAAAAGGGCTTATACCCTATTTCTTAGTATTATTATTATTATTATAATTGGTATATGTACCTTCATATTTCTTTTTTACTGCAGTTCACTCCAGTATGAAAAAGAAGCATTTGGAGTAGAACATTTCTGCACAAATCCAAGGATCTCATGCTGCTAGTGTTGAAACTGTTGAAATTCATCACAATTCCTCCAATTTGTACAAACTCAAGATCACCATGGGGTAACCCTATATCGGACATACCAGAAGTATAAAATGCGAGCTGTGCGATAATATATTGTAGAATTTCATACATATTTATCTTCCCAAGTAACCTATCCTAACAGATTACTATTATGATTTCCAAGCACATACCTAGGTTTTGTTCCAATGCATACCAAATCTTCACTTTCTTCTGGACTTCTTATAGCTTCAATTGGCTATTGGTCTTTGCATTCTTGTGATGTATACATACGTCGTATAATCATGTAAATCAAACCCATGGGAAGTGTGAAATTATCATAGTGTTGTTTTATTGTGATATTGTGTTTCATGAGTAATGGTTTGCTGTTTTTTCTATCTTTCATCTGTTTTATTATCCAGATTCCAGAGTAATTTGACTTTGGCACTTTGTAACCCATGAAGGTTTTAATCTCCTGTTAAACTGAGACTGAAGAGTAGCTGCTACAGTCTAAGTATGGTCCTTTAGTTACCTTAACGGACGGACTAGACGTCTCTGAATAAGGGACACTTCCAAACATTCTTTTGTAGAGCCGGTACATTTTTATTAGTTTCTTATGGGAAACCCTCCGAATAACGGACACTCCCAATCTTATATTATAAGAACGAGATCCATTCACATTTCACACACTGATCGCTCTATCTCTAGAACCACAACACCTACAAACTGAAATTTGGTAGGAATATTCCTATTATGGTCTAGTTTGCAATAAGAAAGGATTTTGCGAAAATCTAAACCGATCCTGAGATATGACCAATTTTTGATCGCTAAAATCACCATAAATACACAGAGTGCAGGACTGCGGGAGAGAAAACTTTTCCTCGCTCGCCTAATATTTGAGTTTCGTTTATGTTTTTAGTTTGATAACTACAAGTTCGGCCATGCCTTTTCCACAAGTTTGGCCATGCCTCGGGATGAACTAGCGGGATTCCGGAGCGAAGCGACGGAATTCAGCTAGTAACTTGATAAGACTTTGGCAGTTTCAGTTCTTTCACAGTTCTCCACTCCCATCTAATAAGACTAATGAGGTAAATAAGTATACATATATGGAAAACTCTTTGAACTTTTTAAGGTCGTACTTGATGATTGGTGAAGGACATATTTGGGTTAGCTATGGATTCATCAACATTCAATTTGTTTGACGTACGTGAACATCCCATGAAATAGACCAACTTCATTTAACTATTTTAATCTGATCTATTATTTCTATCCAGACACAATGTAAAGAAGAATATACAGTAATGGCTAATTGTGAGAAGAGAAAATCGGATTAAACTGAACACGGCTGCAATGGAGGAAGTTTTAATCCGTATTTTATCTCGGAAAGCAATTAAAAACAATTAGAATGATGAAAACAATGAACTTTTTTCAAATCCCAGGGCTTTGCAGCAAAAACTAATAATCTAAATATTCTAAATTACTTGCAAATATACAGGGTGAGGCAAATGAAATCTTAGAGCTTTGCAGCAAAAACTAACAATAATCTAAACTGGCTCAAGTGCTTGCAAATATAGGTACAGGTTGTCACAAAGGGGCTAATGATCTAACCCGTGATTAAGGGCATAGGCACAGAGTGATTCAGTATTCCAGTAATTAGTCACTTGGACGAATCACAGAAGAAATAGGAGATAAGAATAGACAGTCTCCTTGTCTCACTTGCTCCGAAGAGTTTCCTTGTACCCGGGCAGTCTAGCTTGTATTTACCGAAAGACGATTGAGTGACGTAACATGTCAAACTGCCCAAAATGTAACAATTTTAGCACAAAACACATCATTTCTCGAGACTCATCGATCATCAAGAACTGTAAAACCACTTGAGAAGCAATAACTGAGCGATGAGGTGAAAAGAATTCTCCCTCCAAGACAAAATTGTCAGAGTTCCAGAAATTCGAGAGAAATTCAATCCGCGACGCAGCTGACTCTCGAAGTTATTTCAGAGTTCACCAGAAAAACAACAGAAAGATACGAAACTAGGAAAGAGAAATGAGAATAAATACGAGAAAATAGAGGAAAGATTACGAGAGATATAAAAAAGATATTAAAGATTAAAACAGAAAAAGATATCGAAAAGAAAGATGAGAAAGAAGACAAAACAATAAAGACATCTTCAAAGAAGAAATAAGAAATGGAAGATACAAAATTGAGAAATGTAAAAAACAAAGAAATTGAAGACAGTATAATACACATCATATTCATACGAGTAGTTGCAGTTTTATTAGCAAGATATGACTCACTCCACAAACAAGCCGTTTCACTACTGTGTGATTATATCTCAAATAGGTTCCTACCTATTTCTCCACATACAAATTATACAATACTCAATGGCTCATAGTACAGAACGCATCTACTTCTAGGCATCGCATCGTGTTGCACACTTTGCCGCAACTGTAAAGCTTAATAATGATCGTAACTTTAAAAAAAAAAAAAAAAAACTTAGAAGTCTTAGAACCGTATCATCATTTGATTTACCCAGTACCAGAAAATTTCTTCAGATATATTTATATCGAAGATTACTGGGTTGACCCAGAATTCCAATTATGGGATGAAATTCCGAAAAAGAACCACCGAACTACTCATCCGTGTGATGTCCATTACATGTTTCCGATGACTATTACAGTTTTACAATTTATAACATCTTTTTGTAGATTATCCATACTTAAACTTGATGTAATAATTGTGATCTTCTCACAATCCTGACGCAAGTTGGGCAAAATTACAGACAAGGTCGATGCCGCTATTGTCAGATTCCTCGAACGTGTTTATCTTTTATGTCTTTACTTTCATCTTGTCCTTATCGTGTCTTTATGATGTCTTTGTTGGTGTTTGTCATTGCGCAATCTCCTACACCAAATATTGGTTTGAGTGATCTCTTCTGTACCTTTATTTCCAAAGAACCATCTATGTATGCAAGTATGCAACTATATTAAGCATATTTACTTGATTGCACAGGGCATTCATATGATTTCTTTAATTACTATCTTTACTTTCCTTTCCTTCTTCTTTTTTAAGCAGGACATTTCGGTACTTCTTCTTCTCTCAATGGAGCCTTGAATTACTCTTCTCTTCCTCTTTCTTCTCGCCTTTTCCGTCTGTTTCATCACCATATTTATCACTTCGTAAACATTCCAAATCAGAGGCCCAGACCTCCAAGCACTGAACCGGTCCTCAAGTCCTGATTATAGCTCGGGCTCTACAATCTCCCCATTTCCTAAACGTCACGTCTCGAGGTCCTTCTTTAAACTTTGATTTGATGTTTCAGTCTCCAGGTCCTTCTAATAGCCCAAACTTTGATGGTCCAAACCGACCAAATTCTCCGCGGGTTGGTGAGCCGAATTTCAAGTCTCTGTTTTCAGCTTGAAATGCAGCGATGTAATTTCGGGATCTGCTCTTATGCAATCGATAATGATAAGTTTGTCGGTTATTGGTCACTCAGGCCGAATAAGCTATTGGGAAGCCCACCCGTAGGGCTTGTTCTGCTCTTTATTTTGGGCGTTTCTCTCAGGTCTGAGGGCTGATTTCTCTATTTCATCAATGTCTCCCTTTTCTCTCAATTTTCTCGTTTCAAAAACTTACCAATTTCTTTCATTTGTTACAGGTAAGTCATGTGGCTCTTTAACTTCCATGGTTTCAAAGGTATGGACCTCCCAGTTTCATAAGGATGAAATTGGGAGGGAGGTAAGTCCCAAACAACGTTTTTATCCAAAGAGTCCCTGGTTGTTAAGGCGATCTCTTCCTGATCCCTTGTGTACCGCGTCCATTTTAGTTTAGGACTATTGCACTGCCCCTGGTTACTTTGGGGTCAAATCCTATACATTGACTTTGATTCCGTTGTATCCCCTCATTATGAATATCAACCACTAGTTATGAATAATAAAGAAAGAATGCATCTGGGGATTCTGGGGGAATTGATATCCAGTTCGGAATGTCGGATCGCCATGTGTAATGGTGCATAAGAAAAACGGGAGCATCGTGTCTTTTCGGTGTGAATGACACCAGGCATATTTGTGAGGCTGAATTATGGGCTCCGTAATTATCAGGTCAGAGGCCTCTGCTGGACGATTTTCAAATTTAGACAAAATATCTGTGAAAATCTGGAACAGTTTGTGATGTTTACTGTTCAAAATATCGTACAAAACATGTTGTTATGTTTATTCCACAAAGCATGTTAACACAATCATGTTGATCGTACGTTTTACAAATGTACAATTGGACACACATTCCTTAATTTCTTCAGATACTTTCATGAGTTTCATCCATTTTCAAATGTTCGTTGCTTCACACATTCTTACTACTATTGTGACGAGCTGACGAGGCGAGGCGTGAGGGTTGGTTTGAAAGCAGGGTCCACACTTATGTTGGAAATTTTGGGCGATAACTTTGTACGACAACGTTTCCTAAATATGAGCGTGTTGTCAAACTGTGTTTCCCTGCTTAATCCTGCTTAATAAACCTGAGTAAACCCAAAGTTCCACAGCAACTAATTATTTTGTACAGTTGTACAATGTACATCCTTAGGAAGACCAGAAAATCCTCGAGATTTATTTCACTCTAAACCAGTGCGTAAAGCGTAAAGCCTCAACTAACACCTCTTAGACGCGATCTAATGAAATACTTCCATATCCGCGACCTCTAGAACAGAAGGTCTGCTTCTGCTTAATTACAACGAGGAAACCAAATCCATGTGGTCAGGAGCGTTTGTTTACGTACAGATTCCTATTCTCTATCCAGTGCATGCGACTCTCAAAGTGATTCGCAACGCATTGCAACAAGTTCACAAGTAAAAGTTCCACTGCATAAAACAATGTCGGAACCAGACCCCCATGCCCCCCGCGCTCCGAACTGGTTTCAAGGTTGACCGTTTTGTCAATGACCAGATTGACCACCGAGCCACCATATGGTCGGGGTCAATCGCCGAGACAAAGACTCATTGGGGTAGAAAATGAAACTAGCGCTAGGTCGCGGGTTCGATTCCCGCCCGGGGCGGATTTTACCCTGACCGTATAATGTTCGTTCTCGGAAGAGCTGGCTTTCTTCTATCCGGTCTTCCTTTTCTCTGCGATTTCGGGACGATAAGACCTTAGCAGTTACAGTTCCCTCTGTCAAACCTCCTGGGGGGGGGGGGGGGGGAAACTGCAACCGGTGGACTTGCGTACAGGATATATTGCAAAATTATTCGTAGATAAGTAGCTATTCATTTACATAATTATGGTCAATGTTCAAGGAGTAGTAAGAGTCAAGACAATCCCAAATGGTGGGACAGAATTCCAGAAAATCCCGACGCGACGGTCTCCCAGATAGGAGAATTTCCAAACTGAAACGCATTAATTTCTAAGGGCATTAATACGAATAGAAGACGAAAGAGTGAGAATAGATACATAAAGAAGACGAAGAACAAGAAGAAGAAGGAGACGAAACAAACGTATCCTACCGATTCGGTTTATTTTTAGTTCCAAGGAATAGATCTCGAATTTCACGCGATGCTAGACGCTGGAGTGTCAACAAAGATACGAATGCCATTGTGTCTGCGTGTTTGTCTGGGCGGTTGTGTTTCATCCAGAATGTAAACAGAAAAGGATTTACTCAGGACTTCGTGAAGAAGATGGGGAGATACTCTTCGAGTACACAAGTACACATACTTGTGTATGTGGTGTATGTGACCTTGTAATCTGTGATACCGCCCGAACATCTTATCAATACTCTTGTCAATATTATTATGGATGTTGGAAATAATTATGTACTTCAAAAATATTGATTCACAAAAGTATTCCCAATACTTTTCCATGGTAACGATTAAGTAGTATTGATAGTGTGCGAGAACGAGTGGTATGACGACATCCTATTGCCAATCTATTGAACCAATGAAGTACCAAGTGATATTCCTATTTCCTCTGTACTAGTCTAAAACTAATATGAGTGATACCAATGACTTGAAGACACACCAGACACTACAACTAGCTCTACAAGTCTGTAAGCCTTATGTGAGCCCTATTCTCCCAGCTCTGCAAAAGAATTGACAATAAAAACTGCAGACTGTAGAGTGAAGCATTACAGAATACAGGCTTACAGAGAGAACTACTAAGACCGTGAATACAGGACCCTGACCACTCGAAGAACTTCGCGCTGACATTGGCACAGAAAACACACTCACAGGAAGATCAAATTTCATACCAAGGAAATGATCGTAATTCTGGAGACACGGTTGATGAGGTACGGTTTAGGTGTCTGCGTTGCATAACTTTGTACATATGTGAAAAGAAGACAGTGTTTATACTGTTTATGTGAAAAGAAGACGGCTATCTAATTCGTTATTTATTTTCTTTAATCCCTAAGCTGCACAACGGGTCGTGTGCGACCGTCAAAAGTAGTTCACATGCTTTCTGGCACACTCCATACTCCATTTGTCAAGGGCTTATCGTTCCCCTTGGGGTGAATTTCATTTGAAGGAACTGTTTACTGATGGAAATCTGAAAGAAAACAATTTTACCATTCGTAACAATGCAATGTTTTGGATTTTGAAACACTCCCTACAACGGCAAACCGTTTGTTGTTTCTCTAACCATGTAGGTATAACTCCTACCTTTCTCTCTCAGCTCAGCACCAAGAGAAATATCTTTTGGTGCTCTTGGTCTACCAGCTCAGAGATATTTCTCAGTTTTCTTGAAAAGGCGTCTTCCGCAAAAACAACAACAGCTTCCATTTACTTTCTGCCTAGTTGCTTGTAAGTTGCCAATGATATAATTACCTTATGCAAAGAGTAGTTGGTAGTTACTAACAAGAGTGGGTATCTAAGTACGTATCTCTCTAAGTGGGTATCTATTTATCTTACTATTACTACTAACTAATAATGATTATAGGTGCCTAACCAGGTGGACTCTAATGGTATTAGAGATGATATGGTCAAGCTTTAATGAGATACTGATTTTATTACCCTTGATAACGATGTTTGATGATCAACCATTAAAATTAAACAGTATAATCAATTCAAGGCCGTACAATATGCTGATAATACAGGGTGTTTTTGATAGCATGGATCGAGTTGATGTTTTACACAACTTGAACTTGAGATTGTTCACATAATGGTTCAATCCCATAGATTCCTTTCTGAAAGGGAGAAAGTTGGTGGACATATGGGCATCCTATACATTTTTCCTGGAGATACTTTCTCATCTCTTCCATATCCACTTATTCTCTTTTCATTTTGATTATCAATATTATCAACTAATCGTTTGTCTGATCTTTCATACTTGTGCAACTATGCATCATTTATTATTTTTTAGCATTTCTAGTCTTCAATTTGTAGGTTTTCATTTATAATATTGTTAGGAATCGTTTTAATCGTTTTAACATCCGAAGTTGTTGTTGTTGGTGATGTTGTTTTAGCAGCTTTACCTTTCGCTACCAAACTGTGGTAATCTTAAGTACCTACTTTAAGATTAAGAAGATCTTCTTGAAGCCTATCTTACCGTGGTATAACTCAACTCTGAATCCAACAAGACTGAAATCATTCTGTGACATCCTGTATCTTGTATGCTTGTACAATTGTACATGTTGTTTATATTTTTCATATGTTTATAAATAGGTAATTTATAAATAATCCCATAACTTCTCACACGGTTCTCTGTACTCCGAATTTCGCGTGGGCATTTGCTTGTGTGTTTGTGCATGTTACTTCTTACTTCTTCAATGTGCACGTAATGGGTGATTTATGGGGTTTATGAGTGTCTTTACACGCTCAAGTATTCTACTGAGAGCCAACCTCCGTGGCCGAGTGGGTATCACACTAGGCTTGCACGCAGGAGGCCCGGGTTCGATTCCCGACGGGGCCGAGGTTTTTTTAGACTCTGTGCTTGGAGTTCGGGGTGCACTCAGCCTCGTGAGGACAATTGAGTTGCTAAGGAAGTTTGACCTTGAGCTCGATGTTATCTTAGAGAGCCTGAAGAAGTGACCTAATGTGTACTCGCGCTTGTACTTTTTAGACTAACGTAGGTATTTTGCTATCCTCTCTATTTATTATTAAGTACCTAGATAGTTTCTATGTACGATAATCCATGATAATACCTACCTAGTAGGTACTACCTAGTTTAAACCTCGGACCTGTGACTAAAAGTGACCACCTATTCCTTTTTTGTACATTTCACAAGATAACTTCTTAATTACTTGGTTAGGTTCCTTATGTTTTAGAAAACAGTTTGCACACACCATCTTCCTGTGTCCTGTAAGACTCATGAGATAATCCAAACAGGGTGTCTTAAGTCTCAGCTAATAAACCACAATCACACAACACTTTGCTTGTGCCAAGGTTCCTTATACATTTGTTAGGATATGATTGTACACCCTCTCGATTTTTTAATGTCGCTGCTAGAATTCGACCGGATGTCCCATCCATTACGAATCCTTCCAACGAGAGAACCAACTAGAGAACGTTTTAGCTTATTCGGAACCACCCTGTAATCATAGTTAACAAGATAATATACACTGTATGTTTTGGTGACAAAATTCATTGTTTCATAAAATACTCAGCAGAAAAAGTTCTATCTAGTAAGTAAGAGAGAAAGTTTAACACTCTTGAGGAAAGTTACTTGCAACTTTTTTAAACTTTTTCTTAAACGCTGGTGCTGGTTTAAAATAAATAAATCTTTGTTACAGCATAGTAACCGGTGCTATAATACGGATTTTACTGCTGATAACATGCTCTTCGCTTAATTATCTCTGTTGGGAGATAATTATTCAGCAAGCATTATGTACAGGAGTTGTTTGAGCAAGGTTCTTCGTCCCTTGTTTTGTGAAACTCGTCTAGGATACTCTCTGACTTGGAAGTTGGAAGCACTCTGGCTGGGTAGTAACCAGGGCTGGATTGTTTGATACCGATATTTTGTTCCATGAAAAGTAGCCATCTATCCCAAAAAGGATTACTTCTGGCGGTTGAACTTGATGACCTGGATTTTGACAACAACAAAGTAACAAACGATTGGCCACATAGCCTTTACCATCTAAAGGAACAATCAGAATTGGAAAATTCCCAACCTTTCAAAACTTAAGAGATCTAATGGCACTTCTGGAACATACCGTAAAATATCCCATCATCCCATTGTCATTTCAGGTCTATCATACTGGTGAAAATGACTCAAAAGTTTGTTACAAAATTGGCCCAACAAACATCAGAGACATCTCAAGAAATAAAGCCTTTAACACCTCTTATTCCTCACAGCTTGCTAATATCTATTTTCCCCATAAAGCTCTGTCCACATATAGTCGACGGCCGTCCATCGATGTACATGTACACTGCACTGTCCATACTGCCTCTATAACATAGCTTTACGTTTTTAATACGTCTTGAACACCTCTCTTTCTTCATAGTTTCCTAACATCTATCTCTCTATAAGAATACGTCCGCCGTACGTTATATCACGCCGCAAAATTTGCACGCGAAAAAAAACGCTCGTTTGTTCAACTACTCTCAATGGTCTTTTCGCTGGAGGCCCAGAACAGGTCAGTAGGAAAGTCTATTGCCGGACAATCGCGCTCAGACCGTCTGACAGACCTTGGAGTGAGTGTTCCCCAAAAGATTCTGAAGACCTTGGTCTGTTAGACAGCATAAGCAAACTGTAACTGCTCGTTGCAGCTTATCTCAGCTAATAAACCACAATCACACAACACTTTGCTTGTGCCAAGGTTCCTTATACATTTGTTGGGCTATGATTGTACATGTACACCCTCTCGATTTTTTAATGTCGCTGCTAGAATTCGACCGGATGTCCCATCCATTACGAATCCTTCCAACGAGAGCACCAACTGGGAAGTTTCAGCTTATTCGGAACCACCCTGTAATCATAGTTAACAAGATAATATACACTGTGTGTTTTGGTGACAAAATTCATTGTTTCATAAAATACTCAGCAGAAAAAGTTCAATCTAGTAAGTAAGAGAGAAAGTTTAACACTCTTGAGGAAAGTTACTTGCAAGTTTTTTAAACTTTTTCTTAAACGCTGGTGCTGGTTTAAAATAAATAAATCTTTGTTACAGCATAGTAACCGGTGCTATAATACGGATTCTCGGAGCTCGGAATTCAATCATTTTAATGTCCCTAACTTCCTATTTTTTTGTATTCTTTCTTTGCCTTTTCTGTGCAAACCTAAGGACATGTACAATTTGTATCGCAAAGCCCAGTGAAAATTACAATTATTGTAAAGTACCATTATTTCAGGAAAATTCGAATTTTGTTTAAGACAAATTACATCCTTCTCTAAGGTTTGGGATCATGGGCTCTTCCTGCAAGCCAGAGATTCTTCAAAGGAAAATATTGGATATGGCCTTCTTCAAAAGTACTCATATGTTTGTTTGTACGGGATGACTTTTGTATTCACCAATCACCGATGGGTAACGGAAAACTTCAAACTTCTGGGATAGTTAGGAATTCTAGGAAACTGTTTTCAAAACGTTCCTCAAATTAAATTGTTTCAACCGATCCAACACAATGTTCGTCACCACAGTTGTCTGTTTAGGAGATTCTTCGTCAGTAAATCGATGTTTTCCTCCATTGGAATCGCTAGATTAAGATCGCGGAGTCTCGCTGGGATTCGCTCTTCACTCACGATGATCTAACTTTCGGATTTATGTCCTTGTAAAACGGGCAAGTTTACGAGCATTTTATCAAGATGGTCTAATACCAGTAACAATCTCGATGCAGAGTACTAATCATTGAAGTCTTCATCACCGAGGTGAAAGGTACGTGAGTACAGGACGGGACGAAAGTTTCGCAGACAAGGTCTGGTGAATTTGTTGCAGTTAGTTGGTTGGTCTGCAGAAATTTTCCTATTCACAGACGAGTCCTAGAAACTGGAGTCATATGTTTGTTGATTATACCACTGACTCCTGTTATATCCACAGTTGAAATGATAATGACAAACAAGGATTTGAAGGAAAATAAGGCCTTTGACAGCACTACAATGGCTTGACGAACTTGTCGGGGCTGTCAGCTTTAGTCAGTCAATTGGGGACTAGCTTTTCCAAACCGACTTATCTTATCTACAATAATTGCTAAAAACTTTCATCTTGAATAGTCTTTCTCAGGGTGACGAACTTTCGGAGCGTCCTATAGTAAAAGCTCCACTAGTACCAGTTACCAGAAGGATCAAGGATCTATGGTCTGAGCCATAATGTGTGATATTTCTACGAAGTTCATACTTTCTACTTCTAATAAGTGTAGAGGTGTGCTATATTTTCTACAAACATCTTTCATTGTCCTTTGTGTAACTTTTGCTTCATATTCTTGTTTATTTTGTCTTGCAGGAGAGCTTGAAATGAAAGTGAACGTCTTTTGGGGATTGTTGAAACTGATCTAGATTTTAGGAGAGCATTGCATGTTTCAGTTCTTTAGTGGGACTTGCACTACTTCCAGTTTTAAATAGGCTTTTAGTGGTAGCCTAGTAAATTAAATTTTTTATTGGTAATTAATTGCCCATGTTTATGAAGAGTTGAAGACCTACCTACTTATACCTATACATATTTGAATAATAAGTAGATAACTAGATATGTATCTATCTAGATCTAGAAGATAGGTTTTATTGTTATTGTGAATAATCATTCCCGTTTTCCTGTTGTGAAATCGTCAGTATTTCTTCAATTTTCTAGCATCAGACTATTCGGTCCGTTGACAATCAGTTGGTCATTTGATCTCAGCTTTTGCTGAAGCGGGGTCAAATGGATGTCGTCATCGGAACGCTTTGACCAGTCACGGAGTGCGGCTTCTAGTATTTCAGGTTTCTCATCCCAGCTATTTCAGCTTGCGGTTTCCCGCCACATCACGCGCAGACAGACGAAATTCTACCGAATCTCATGGTTTTGGTCAGCCATATTGATAGTCCCACCTTGGTATTACTTACCACTATTTATTATTTACGCGAGAGAGGTTATTGAACAATACCAAGGGAGCCTGATACTTTAATAGCATCGTTTTACAGCTTGGAACTTTGCGATATCATATCATATTACTTATGATAGGGATGATGGTTGAAATTGGATGACGAAGAGTGTTTGAAGTACCTAACTGGATTGTGGAAAGTGACCATCTAATATGATCTAGGTCTAGAGAGAAAGGCTTACTGAAACACTCCCTGAAACTTTTTCAACTCAACGCTCCGTTTAGAGCAGTTCAATCTAGACTGATTCTAGAGGTATCCTCTTGGTTTTGCCATAGTTACCTTTAACTTTTAATTGGAAAGAAATACCTACCAATTTATCAGTTGGAGGAACCTGTTCCCTCTCTATTTACTGATCAACAGAAGACTTAATATTATATCCTGTTAAATTAATAACTTTTATAAACTAACATCTCCATTAGCTTTCTTCACTTTCCTTCTCGAATATTTGCCATTTTTTTGGCAATTTATAAGAAACTTTTATTTTACTTAGGTTCTTAATGTTCACCCTTAGCAGAGTCACTGATGAAGACACTGATAAAGAGAAGAAAAAAGTTGTAGACAATCTTAAAATGACAAGATCGTCGAAAAATAAAGAAATCGCATACTCTCCAAGTCTCCACATGGCCTTTCTTCAGGAATTTGCCATTTCCTCGTCATCCAGCCATTCTTCTTCCCCAACCACTCTCCTAAAATTCCTCATTACTGCAACTTTGTCCATGTAGGTATTAATTATTTTTAATATAATTAGAATAGAACTAGAAGATATGTTTATAAAAAATCCAAACATATAAAAGCTAATGTAATGAGAGGTTTGTACACTTAGGTTCACATAAAACTGGTTTGATTGATACTAGAATACATTTTATGTATAGGTTCCTTATAATGTACTTGTATGGCATAATACATAAATAAGTACATTGGGTTGCATACAGTGGGGATCAGAGAAATAGACTTCTCTAAGGCTCTATTGGCAGTCACGTCAAAAAACAGCTGAAAAGCAGAATCCAATAGTGTGGAAGAACCAATCAACTTAAGGTCATCTTGAAAACTTGATTTCCGAGAAAGGTATCCCTAAACTAGGTTCACTGAACTTTAGAACTCTCGAAGGTCCCATGGATCCTGAAAACTATGATCGGCAAATTTTCTTCATGTGCTGAAAATATGTTCCAAATAATATCAAAATTGGACCAACTTCTAGAGGGTTATAATGGAATAAATAGACGTGCAAAATAATTGAAGAATTGAGGTGTCTCATGTGAGAGATAATTAGTTATAAATAAATTTATCATATAGATAAAAAATAAATAAAAAATAATCGTACCCTCTTTTCCGAGATGAAGTTATTTTTACTTTCTATTACTACAGTATAGCGGAGCTATACTAGTAATGAAAGTATTGCAATCGGTCCAAATTTTCAAAATCGGGAAATGGGTGGAAATATCCGTTTTGGGGTCCCCTGATTCGGAGCTCGGAATTCAATCATTTTAATGTCCCTAACTTCCTATTTTTATGTATTCTTTATTTGCCTTTTCTGTGCAAACCTAATGACATGTACAATTTGTGTCGCAAAGCCCAGTGAAAATTAAAATTATTGTAAAGTACCATTATTTCAGGAAAAATCGAATTTTGTTTAAGACAAATTACATCCTTCTCTAAGGAATGGGATCATGGGCTCTTCCTGCAAGCCAGAGATTCTTCAAAGGAAAATATTGGATATGGCCTTCTTCAAAAGTACTTACTCATATGTTTGTTTGTACGGGATGACTTTTGTATTCACCAAACTTCTGGGATAGTTAGGAATTCTAGGAAACTGTTTTCAAAACATTCCTCAAATTAAATTATTTCAACCGATCCAACACAAATGTTCGTCACCACAGTTGAGTGTTCGTCAGCACAGGAGATTCTTCGTCAGTAAATCGATATTTTCCTCCATTGGAATCGCTAGATTAAGATCGCGGAGTCTCGCTGGGATTCGCTCTTCACTCACGATGATCTAACTTTCGGATTTATTAGAATGATATAGACTGTTGTTCCATAGACTCTTGTTCAGCTGTTCTGGACCAGGTGTTGTTAATATGTTTTGATATTCTGGTCCTAGCATTGCGACGAGTTTTTATTTACTTTACGTGTTTGCGGCTCTCGTACACGTAAATTGTCTTCATGATAAACCTCATCTGGGGGAAAATTCTTAAACTATTAAGATGGTTTTTACTAAAGTATCATTACTCAATACTCATTGTACCTGCAATATTGTAGTCCTATTCATCACCATAACCGATTGATGACTTACCTTTTGGAGGACAATGCTGAACCTTTTAGTGATAGGTGATTGGACATCTGAGTCTTTTCGAAAAGAAGCTGAATAGCTCAGTTTTCCATTCAAAAAGATAGCTTTTAACGACATGCATAGCAGTTTTCATAAAATCTGTGAATACACAAGTATTCATCAAATCTTCACCATGACTAATCTCTTTTCCCGAGCCGCCCGAGCCGGCTAAGTAGCTATTCATTTACATAATTATGGTCAATGTTCAAGGAGGTGTAAGAGCCAAGACAATCCCAAATGGTGGGACAGAATTCCAGAAAATCCCGACGCGACGGTCTCCCAGATAGGAGAATTTCCAAACTGAAACGCATTAATTTCTAAAGGCATTAATACGAATAGAAGACGAAAGAGTGAGAATAGATAAATAAAGAAGACGAAGAAGGAGACGAAACAAACGTATCCTACCGATAGGGTTTATTTTTAGTTCCAAGGAATAGATCTCGAATTTCACGCGATGCTAGACGCTGGAGTGTCAACAAAGATACGAATGCCATTGTGTCTGCGTGTTTGTCTGGGCGGTTGTGTTTCATCCAGAATGTAAACAGAAAAGGATTTACTCAGGACTTCGTGAAGAAGATGGGGAGATACTCTTCGAGTACACAAGTACACATACTTGTGTATGTGGTGTATGTGACCTTGTAATCTGTGATACCGCCCGAACATCTTATCAATACTCTTGTCAATATTATTATGGATGTTGGAAATAATTATGTACTTCAAAAATATTGATTCACAAAAGTATTCCCAATACTTTTCCATGGTAACGATTAAGTAGTATTGATAGTGTGCGAGAACGAGTGGTATGACGACATCCTATTGCCAATCTATTGAACCAATGAAGTACCAAGTGATATTCCTATTTCCTCTGTACTAGTCTAAAACTAATATGAGTGATACCAATGACTTGAAGACACCAGACACTACAACTAGCTCTACAAGTCTGTCAGCCTTATGTGAGCCCTATTCTTCCAGCTCTGCAACAGAATTGACATTATAAACTGCAGAGTGTAGAGTGAAGCATTACAGAGTACAGAGAGAACTACAAAGACCGTGAATACAGGACCCTGACCACTCGAAGAACTTCGCGCTGACATTGGCACAGAAAACACACTCACAGGAAGATCAAATTTCATACCAAGGAAATGATCGTAATTCTGGAGACACGGTTGATGAGGTACGGTTTAGGTGTCTGCGTTGCATAACTTTGTACATATGTGAAAAGAAGACAGTGTTTATACTGTTTATGTGAAAAGAAGACGGCTATCTAATTCGTTATTTATTTTCTTTAATCCCTAAGCTGCACAACGGGTCGTGTGCGACCGTCAAAAGTAGTTCACATGCTTTCTGGCACACTCCATACTCCATTTGTCAAGGGCTTATCGTTCCCCTTGGGGTGAATTTCATTTGAAGGAACTGTTTACTGATGGAAATCTGAAAGAAAACAATTTTACCATTCGTAACAATGCAATGTTTTGGATTTTGAAACACTCCCTACAACGGCAAACCGTTTGTTGTTTCTCTAACCATGTAGGTATAACTCCTACCTTTCTCTCTCAGCTCAGCACCAAGAGAAATATCTTTTGGTGCTCTTGGTCTACCAGCTCAGAGATATTTCTCAGTTTTCTTGAAAAGGCGTCTTCCGCAAAAACAACAACAGCTTCCATTTACTTTCTGCCTAGTTGCTTGTAAGTTGCCAATGATATAATTACCTTATGCAAAGAGTAGTTGGTAGTTACTAACAAGAGTGGGTATCTAAGTACGTATCTCTCTAAGTGGGTATCTATTTATCTTACTATTACTACTAACTAATAATGATTATAGGTGCCTAACCAGGTGGACTCTAATGGTATTAGAGATGATATGGTCAAGCTTTAATGAGATACTGATTTTATTACCCTTGATAACGATGTTTGATGATCAACCATTAAAATTAAACAGTATAATCAATTCAAGGCCGTACAATATGCTGATAATACAGGGTGTTTTTGATAGCATGGATCGAGTTGGTGTTTTACACAACTTGAACTTGAGATTGTTCACATAATGGTTCAATCTCATAGATTCCTTTCTGAAAGGGAGAAAGTTGGTGGGCATATGGGCATCCTATACATTTTTCCTGGAGATACTTTCTCATCTCTTCCATATCCACTTATTCTCTTTTCATTTTACTATACCTACTTATTTGATTATCAATATTGTAGGAAGATCTTCGATCTTCAACAAGACTGAAATCATTCTTTGACATCCTGTATCTTGTATGCTTGTACAATAAAATTGTACATGTTGTTTATATTTTTCATATGTTTATAAATAGGTAATTTATAAATAATCCCATAACTTCTCACACGGTTCTCTGTTCTCCGAATTTCGCGTGGGCATTTGCTTGTGAGTTTGTGCATGTTACTTCTTACTTCTTCAATGTGCACGTAATGGGTGATTTATGGGGTTTATGAGTGTCTTTACACGCTCAAGTATTCTACTGAGAGCCAACCTCCGTGGCCGAGTGGGTATCACACTAGGCTTGCACGCAGGAGGCCCGGGTTCGATTCCCGACGGGGCCGAGGTTTTTTTCGGCTCTCTGCTTGGAGTTCGGGGTGCACTCAGCCTTCTGAGGACAATTGAGTTGCTAAGGAAGTTTGGCCTTGAGCTCGATGTTGTCTTAGAGAGCCTGAAGAAGTGAACTCGCGCTTGTACTTTTTAGACTAACGTAGGTATTTTACTATCCTCTCTATTTATTATTAAGTACCTAGATAGTTTCTATGTACGATAATCCATGATAATACGTACCTAGTAGGTACTTCCTAGTTTAAACCTCGGACCTGTGACTAAAAGTGACCACTTATTCCTTTTTTGTACATTTCACAAGATAACTTCTTAATTACTTGGTTAGGTTCCTTATGTTTTAGAAAACAGTTTGCACACACCATCATGTTTGTTGATTATACCACTGACTCCTGTTATATCCACAGTTGAAATGATAATGACAAACAAGGATTTGAAGGAAAATAAGGCCTTTGACAGCACTACAATGGCTTGACGAACTTGTCGGGGCTGTCAGCTTTAGTCAGTCAATTGGGGACTAGCTTTTCCAAACCGACTTATCTTATCTACAATAATTGCTAAAAACTTTCATCTTGAATAGTCTTTCTCAGGGTGACGAACTTTCGGAGCGTCCTATAGTAAAAGCTCCACTAGCAGACACTACAACTAGCTCTACAAGTCTGTCAGCCTTATGTGAGCCCTATTCTTCCAGCTCTGCAACAGAATTGACATTATAAACTGCAGAGTGTAGAGTGAAGCATTACAGAGTACAGAGAGAACTACAAAGACCGTGAATACAGGACCCTGACCACTCGAAGAACTTCGCGCTGACATTGGCACAGAAAACACACTCACAGGAAGATCAAATTTCATCAACCGGTTTGGGCTCAGATTTGGACTGTACACATAGCCCCGTGTTTTGGTAAGGGATACCCTTCTGGGGTGGTCTTCAACGACCTGTTGCTTTGATTCTTTGTTCTCCGATTCTGCGGGTACATAGGTATTAGAAACAGGGGAATTGCTATATTCAATGTCACATACCACAGCTTCAAAACACACATCCAATAGGTATAACAGATGGCTAATACACCTACACGTACGTACCTAATGATTCCCTATAAGAATATCATATTACTTATGATAGGGATGATGGTTGAAATTGGATGACGAAGAGTGGTTGAAGTACCTAACTGGATTGTGGAAAGTGACCATCTAATATTATCTAGGTCTAGAGAGAAAGGCTTACTGAAACACTCCCTGAAACTTTTTTAACTCAACGCTCCGTTTAGAGCAGTTCAATCTATACTGATTCTAGAGGTATCCTCTTGGTTTTGCCATTGTTACCTTTAACTTTTAATTGGAAAGAAATACCTACCGATTTATCAGTTGGAGGAACCTGTTCCCTCTCTATTTACTGATCAACAGAAGACTTAATATTATATCCTGTTAAATTAATAACTTTTAGAAACTAACATCTCCATTAGCTTTCTTCACTTTCCTTCTCGAATATTTGCCATTTTTTTGGCAATTCATAAGAAACTTTAATTTTAATTAGGTTCTTAATGTTCACCCTTAGCAGAGTCACTGATGAAGACACTGATAAAGAGAAGAAAAAAGTTTTAGACAATCTTAAAATGACAATATCGTCGAAAAATAAAGAAATCGCATACTCTCCAAGTCTCCACATGGCCTTTCTTCAGGAATTTGCCATTTCCTCGTCATCCAGCCATTCTTCTTCCCCAACCACTCTCCTAAAATTCCTCATTACTGCAACTTTGTCCATGTAGGTATTAATTATTTTTAATATAATTAGAATAGAACTAGAAGATATGTTTATAAAAAATCCAAACATATAAAAGCTAATGTAATGAGAGGTTTGTACACTTAGGTTCACATAAAACTGGTTTGATTGATACTAGAATACATTTTATGTATAGGTTCCTTATAATGTACTTGTATGGCATAATACATAAATAAGTACATTAGGTTGCATACAGTGGGGATCAGAGAAATAGACTTCTCGAAGGCTCTATTGGCAGTCACGTCAAAAAACAGCTGAAAAGCAGAATCCAATAGTGTGGAAGAACAAATCAACTTAAGGCCATCTTGAAAACTTGATTTCCGAGAAAGGTATCCCTAAACTAGGTTCACTGAACTCTAGAACTCTCGAAGGGCCCATGGATCCTGAGAACTATGATCGGCAAATTTTCTTCATGTGCTGAAAATATGTTCCAAAGAATATCAAAATTAGACCAACTTCTAGAGGGTTATAGTGGAATAAATAGACGTGCAAAATAATTGAAGAATTGAGGTGTCTCATGTGAGAGATAATTAGTTATAAATAAATTTATCATATAAGTAGATAAATAAAAAATGATCGTACCCTCTTTTCCGAGATGAAGTTATTTTTTTACGTAGATATCACGCCGCAAAATTTGCCCGCGAAAAAAAACGCTCGTTTGTTCAACTACTCTCAATAGTCATTTCGCTGGAAGCCCAGAACAGGTCAGTAGGAAAATCTATTGCCGGCCAATCGCGCTCAGACCGTCTGAAAGACCTTGGAGTGAGTGTTCCCCAAAAGATTCTGAAGACCTTGGTCTGTTAGACAGCATAAGCAAACTGTAACTGCTCGTTGCAGCTTTCAAGAACACGTTCATCTCAATCACTTGATCCCCCGACCTGAAACCCCCTGTAGATGATAGCAATGTTCGCAAGATGCAAGCCACGATAGAGCCTGGGCTCAGACTCCAACCTGTTCTGGTAAGGGTCAAAGTCAACTCTAGTACCGGGTCTAACGTCTCTGCATCCTCGGGACAAAGATCAGTTGAGACAAACGTTGCTGAAGGCGTCACCAATACTGACCTGGGTCCGAATGATGTACAAACTGAGTTCGGAGCTCGGAATTCAATCATTTTAATGTCCCTAACTTCCTATTTTTATGTATTCTTTATTTGCCTTTTCTGTGCAAACCTAATGACATGTACAATTTGTGTCGCAAAGCCCAGTGAAAATTAAAATTATTGTAAAGTACCATTATTTCAGGAAAAATCGAATTTTGTTTAAGACAAATTACATCCTTCTCTAAGGAATGGGATCATGGGCTCTTCCTGCAAGCCAGAGATTCTTCAAAGGAAAATATTGGATATGGCCTTCTTCAAAAGTACTTACTCATATGTTTGTTTGTACGGGATGACTTTTGTATTCACCAAACTTCTGGGATAGTTAGGAATTCTAGGAAACTGTTTTCAAAACGTTCCTCAAATTAAATTGTTTCAACCGATCCAACACAATGTTCGTCACCACAGTTGTCTGTTTAGGAGATTCTTCGTCAGTAAATCGATGTTTTCCTCCATTGGAATCGCTAGATTAAGATCGCGGAGTCTCGCTGGGATTCGCTCTTCACTCACGATGATCTAACTTTCGGATTTATGTCCTTGTAAAACGGGCAAGTTTACGAGCATTTTATCAAGATGGTCTAATACCAGTAACAATCTCGATGCAGAGTACTAATCATTGAAGTCTTCATCACCGAGGTGAAAGGTACGTGAGTACAGGACGGGACGAAAGTTTCGCAGACAAGGTCTGGTGAATTTGTTGCAGTTAGTTGGTTGGTCTGCAGAAATTTTCCTATTCACAGACGAGTCCTAGAAACTGGAGTCATATGTTTGTTGATTATACCACTGACTCCTGTTATATCCACAGTTGAAATGATAATGACAAACAAGGATTTGAAGGAAAATAAGGCCTTTGACAGCACTACAATGGCTTGACGAACTTGTCGGGGCTGTCAGCTTTAGTCAGTCAATTGGGGACTAGCTTTTCCAAACCGACTTATCTTATCTACAATAATTGCTAAAAACTTTCATCTTGAATAGTCTTTCTCAGGGTGACGAACGTGTTTGTTGATTATACCACTGACTCTTGTTATATCCACATTTGAAATGATAATGACAAACAAGGATTTGAAGGAAAATAATGCCTTTAACAGCACTACTTGTCGGGGCTGCCAGCTTTAGTCAGTCAATTGGGGACTAGCTTTTCCAAACCGACTTATCTTACCTACAATAATTGCTAAAAACTTTCATCTTGAATAGTCTTTCTCAGGGTGACGAACTTTCGGAGCGTCCTATAGTAAAAGCTCCACTAGTACCAGTTACCAGAAGGATCAAGGATCTATGGTCTGAGCCATAATGTGTGATATTTCTACGAAGTTCATACTTTCTACTTCTAATAAGTGTAGAGGTGTGCTATATTTTCTACAAACATCTTTCATTGTCCTTTGTGTAACTTTTGCTTCATATTCTTGTTTATTTTGTCTTGCAGGAGAGCTTGAAATGAAAGTGAACGTCTTTTGGGGATTGTTGAAACTGATCTAGATTTTAGGAGAGCGTTGCATGTTTCAGTTCTTTAGTGGGACTTGCACTACTTCCAGTTTTAAATAGGCTTTTAGTGGTAGCCTAGTAAATTAAATTTTTTATTGGTAATTAATTGCCCATGTTTATGAAGAGTTGAAGACCTACCTACTTATACCTATACATATTTGAATAATAAGTAGATAACTAGATATGTATCTATCTAGATCTAGAAGATAGGTTTTATTGTTATTGTGAATAATCATTCCCGTTTTCCTGTTGTGAAATCGTCAGTATTTCTTCAATTTTCTAGCATCAGACTATTCGGTCCGTTGACAATCAGTTGGTCATTTGATCTCAGCTTTTGCTGAAGCGGGGTCAAATGGATGTCGTCATCGGAACGCTTTGACCAGTCACGGAGTGCGGCTTCTAGTATTTCAGGTTTCTCATCCCAGCTATTTCAGCTTGCGGTTTCCCGCCACATCACGCGCAGACAGACGAAATTCTACCGAATCTCATGGTTTTGGTCAGCCATATTGATAGTCCCACCTTGGTATTACTTACCACTATTTATTATTTACGCGAGAGAGGTTATTGAACAATACCAAGGGAGCCTGATACTTTAATAGCATCGTTTTACAGCTTGGAACTTTGCGGCCGTGGATATCGATATCATTTATTGATACTCAAGACGTTAGGTGTGTCCAAACATAGTCGACGCCGTTGGTCGATGGTCGATCGACGGGATGGAGAGTTGATTCTATGTTGTAGAGGCAGTGTACGGTTTCAGTCGACGTCAATCAGCGGCGTCGACTATGTGTGGACACTGTGGACACAGCTTTACAGCTTATAGAATACACATACCATTACATATTCAGAAAAAAAAACTATTGATATTTCATCGCGTTTCAAAGTTTGTATATCTGGTGATGATTTTACTTCCTCGAAAAGGGTTATTGTCTTTGGATAGACTGAAATTTGGAAGAGCACCTATTAGTTCGTCCTTTCTTAAGTGTCAATAAGTTAACATAATCGTGATCAGCTTTTCTAGTTTCTACAAAAGTACCTAGTATCTCTCAAATTGATCTTAAAATTAGACCTGAAATGAGTTCCTATTTTGGGTTCTCACAGATCATCGAAATGAATTATTGTGTGCAGTGAAAGT
Organism: Diaphorina citri; assembly: GCF_000475195.1. Taxonomy (NCBI): domain Eukaryota; kingdom Metazoa; phylum Arthropoda; class Insecta; order Hemiptera; family Psyllidae; genus Diaphorina; species Diaphorina citri. The sequence continues at coordinate 84,502 of NW_007377671.1, forward strand.
GATTATCCCAAGAGTGCTTCTTCAGAGTTTTTATTAAAAGCAGAGTTTTAAGATAATTAAATCCTTAGAAGTGATGCATTACAACAAATTATTTTTAAATTCATTATTATTATCGTCTGTCGATGTTTTAGTGCAGTTTTTTCTCGGGAATCTGTAGCAGTTTGAAACAAGTTGTTCAATAATACCCGGCAAATTTGTTCGGAACATCATAATTAGATTATAAAATGTGGTTATAACCACCAGTAAAATCATACCTAAAATCCCATGTCTAGTTACTCCTTTGGAACTAAAGAGGAGTCAGCCAATAGCACCAACACAATGATCCACACTTTATTGACAGTAAAATTGACCTTTCACATAGACCAACGAGGCGATCTATGGGCCTCTCGGATCATAAAATTTCATAAAGGCAACAGATCTGTAATCCAGATCTGGATTATGAACGAAAACAATATCTATATCTAGTTTTACTGTCTAACAGATCTAACACATTTCCATTGTTTGAATGTCAAGCACCTTAATCCAATTAAGCGGTTTGATCAGTACATTCACCATGGAAGAATCTTGGGTTAGAACCTTAGAGCTGATCTCTTAAGAGGAGGATATGGATGATCTACTTATAGAGGTTGTCAACCCTTCGGGCCATTTTTCGTCAAGTCGCCTTCCTAGACGATTGGTCACAAGAATCACAGGGCGGTGTCAAACAATGATTGCAACTCAACTTGAAAGTTATGAAACACAATGGGCAAAAAATACACAAAGTACATTAGCACATAAATTAATTATTATCATTCCGCATAAAGTGGAAGGGAGGAAAAAAAAAGGAATTCACTGCGCTAAATTTTCATGAATTGACTTGGATTCGGACCACCAACCTCGAGACTCAAAAGCAGCCGTGCTAACCACTACTGAGGTTGGTTTCCTCATAAAGTGTTTCTGCAATTTCACAATTTCTCGTTCAGGTTTCTCCAGCATCCCCATAATTCCCGTCAATACGACGGACGGTTTTCCAGATTTTCATCAGAACCAGACTTCCTCGCAGACCGTTCAGTTTGTGGCTTACCAGTGTACTGACACGGAACTGGCAGTCCCAGTTTTCGTCAAGTCGCCTTCCTAGACGATTGGTCACAAGAATCACAGGGCGGTGTCAAACAATGATTGCAACTCAACTTGAAAGGTATGAAACACAATGGGCAAAAAATACACAAAGTACATTAGCACATAAATTAATTATTATCATTCCCCATAAAGTGGAAGGGAGGGAAAAAAAAGGAATTCACTGCGCTAAATTTTCATGAATTGACTTGGATTCGGACCACCAACCTCCAGACTCAAAGTCAGCCGTGCTAACCACTACTGAGGTTAGTTTCCTCATAAAGTGTTTCTGCAATTTCACAATTTCTCGTTCAGGTTTCTCCAGCATCCCCGTAATTCCCGTCAATATGACGGACGGTTTCCAGATTTTCATCAGAACCAGACTTCCTCGCAGACCGTTCAGTTTGTGGCTTACCAGTGTACTGACACGGAACTGGCAGTCCCAGGTTCATTACCTCGTTGTTTTTCTGTTCTGCTGGAGTTGTCAACCAGTTGGTTCACATTGCCATGACTTCTTTTCTATTCATTAGAGATGACTTGATTGTTTCTTTTGATTTCATTCATGAAGACAAAACAATTGATTGATGACTCGCTTGGCTAGTAGTCCAGAACTTTGAACTTTACTATCAATATTAGTCCTCGGTAATTTGTCTGTGTCCTGGGTTCTGCGCTAGCTGCTAGCTGTTTCTTGTTTTGTGTAATACCTACGGATCGTATAGCAATAGAAGATCGATCATCTACTTCTGCAGAAGATCAGTTCATACTATAGAATGTACCTCGTCACCCCTTTTTAAATCAACGGAAAACATTTGATAAAACGGTCGCCCTTTTGTAATAAGATACTTTGCCAAATCACTTTTTCATAAAAATTTCCTACTCCTAAACCACAGACTTCGGCATAGACTATAGACTCTTGTTCCATAGACTCTTGTTCAGCTATAAGTTCTGGACCAGGTGTTGTTAATATGTTTTGTTATTCTGGTCCTAGCATTCATTGCGACCAGTTTTTATTTACTTTACGTGTTTGCGGCTCTCGTAGAAGAAGTAAATTGTCTTCAGGATGAACTTTATCTAGGGTAAAAAATTTGTAAATTATTAGATGGTTTTTATTAAAGTACCCATCATTATTCATTATATCTGTATTATAGTCCTATTCGTCACCACAACCGATTGATGACTTACCATTTGGAGGACAATGCTGAACCTTTTAGTGATAGGTGATTGGACATCGAAAAGAAGCTGAATAGCTCAGTTTTCCATTCAAAAAGATAGCTTTTAACGACATGTATAGCAGTTTTCATAAAATCTGTGAATACACAAGTATTCATCAAATCTTCACCATGACTAATCTCTTTTCCCGAGCCGGGTTAGAATCAGTGTGCTGTGAGATGAATCCGTATTGTTACCATCATAGTGATAATGATCTGTCCATAATCATTTCTTACAACTCATTTAAGTCGTTCAGTTTCATTCAGTTTTTTATGACAAGATCGTTTGACCATAGTGATAATGATCTGTCCATAATCATTTCTTACAACTCATTTAAGTCGTTCAGTTTCATTCAGTTTTTTATGACAAGATCGTTTGTTGATCCTTGTTTTAATTATTTTACCACTCTTAAAATAGTAGGTACCTATATGCTTTGTCCTTCAAAGTTTGGGATTTTTGAGCAGCTATTTTAAGTCTAGAGTTTTTTCACCCGTTAATTGAATGTTTCAATTTAGTATCGTCTGGTGCTAGTACCCTGGGAATGACTTGTTGATGGCTTCTTTGAGAATGTATTTATTATAGAGAAAAAGTTTTAGGAATATAGCAGACACTTTTAGTTTATGAGTAAAAAACTCTCATTTTGATTGTCATGTTCATTATTTGGCTTTTTTTAACCCAAAGATTTGGACTGCGGACAGTTCTGACATTTTTTGAAAACAGAAAGTTAATATCAAAATGAGATATACTACCCAAGTTCCCAAGTACTTCACTGTCAATACTAAAATTACACTCAACACGAACAAAAGTTCCTGCACAATGCATCACACACCTAGAGCCTATAATATGTATAGTAATTGTAGTACATACTATGTACACCCTAGGTATCAAATACATATCTATGGACCTATAATAAGTTTGAAGAAAAATTCCAAATTTAGTATAGTTCCATCAGTGGAGGATATTGATTTATCTGGAAGTAAACTAAATATAATGTACCTTTCAAACTAACTTGGTTTTCAATAGAAATTGAATACCGTAAAATAATTAAAGAAGATTGCAAATAAAAATTGGAAAATTGTTTGAAAATGAACATTGGTTCTTCTTTTCCTACACTTTTTCCTTCATCTATCGTTGGACACTGACACTTCGCGGCTAGATCAACTGTTCAGCATTTACCATTAGGAATGAGGACTGGTGATGAATCTAATGTGAGATGTGAGGCTACACTTGAATATGAACGTGAAATCAAAGAGACATTAAAACCACATTTGGACACATGGACCGACCAAGGTTCTTCGTCCCTTGTTTTGTGAAACTCGTAAACTCGTCTAGGATACTCTCTGACTTGGAAGTTGGAAGCACTCTGGCTGGGTAGTAACCAGGGCTGGAGTGTTTGATACCGACATTTTGTTCCATGAAAAGTAGCCATCTATCCCAAGAAGGATTACTTCTGGCGGTTGAACTTGTTGACCTGGATTTTGACAACAACAAAATAACAAACGATTGGCCACATAGCCTTTACCACCTAAACTTAAAGGAACAATCAGAATTGGAAAATTCCCAACCTTTCAAAACTTAAGAGATCTAATGGCACTTCTGGAACATACCGTAAAATATCCCACAAAATATCGTACAAAACATGTTGTTATGTTTATTCCACAAAGCATGTTAACACAATCATGTTGATCGTACGTTGTACAAATGTACACACATTCCTTAATTTCTTCAGAGACTTTCATGAGTTTCATCCATTTTAAAATGTTAGTTGCTTGACACTTTCTTACTACTATTGTGACAAGCTGACGAGGCGAGGCCTGAGAGTTGGTTTAAAAGCAGGGTCCACACTTATGTTGGAAATTTTGGGCGATAACTTTGTACGACAACGTTTCCTAAATATGAGCGTGTTGTCAAACTGTACTTCGTTACAAAATTGGCCCAACAAACATCAGAGACATCTCAAGAAATAAAGCCTTTAACACCTCTTATTCCTCACAGCTTCCTAATATCTATCTTCCCCATAAAGCTCTGTCCACACATAGTCGACGGCCGTCCATCGATGTACACTGCACTGTCCATACTGCCTCGATAACATAGATTTACGTTTTTAATACGTCTTGAACACCTCTCTTTCTTCATAGTTTCCTAACATCTATCTCTCTATAAGAATACGTCCGCCGTACATTTACGTACAGATTCCTATTCTCTATCCAGTGCATACGACTCTCAAAGTGATTCTCAACGCATTGCAACAAGTTAGTAAAAGTTCCACTGCATAAAACAATGTCGGAACCAGACCCCCCTGCCCCCCGCGCTTCGAACTGGTTTCAAGGTTGACCGTTTTGTCAATGACCAGATTGACCACCGAGCCACCATATGGTCGGGGTCAATCGCCGAGACAAAGAATTGCATGTTTCAGTTCTTTAGTGGGACTTGCACTACTTCCAGTTTTATATAGGCTTTTATTGGTAGCCTAGTGGCCCTAGTGAATTCAATTTTTTATTGGTAATTAATTGCCCATGTTTATGAATTGTTGAAGACCTACTTATACCTATACATATTTGAATAATAAGTAGATATGTATCTATCTAGAAGGTAGGTTTTATTGTTATTGTGAATAATCATTCCCGTTTTCCTGTTGTGAAATCGTCAGTATTTCTTCAATTTTCTGGCATCAGACTATTCGGTCCGTTGACAATCAGTTGGTCATTTGATCTCAGCTTTTGCTGAAGCGGGGTCAGATGGATGTCGTCATCGGAATGCTTTGACCAGTCACGGAGTGCGGCTTCTAGTATTTCACTATTTCAGGTTTCTCATCCCGGCTATTTCAGCTTGCGGTTTCCCGCCACATCACGGAAAACCCTGCCTTCATTTCTGTTAATTTTGACACTTTTTACCAACTTCTCTACAATGAAGTACAGAAAACAGTGGGCACTTCTATCGAACCAACTTTGAGTGTCCATTGTGATCCAGTTCAACTTGGTGCATTACTAATTTAGGTCTTTCAATCTTATTTGACCCTTCTGTATAAGGAGCACCGATGTTTGTTTTACCATCACCGATAGGCTGGGGTATTCGCGTCGGTTCATTATTTACCTCTTCATTTACTCGCATTAGTTCTGCTTCCAGGAGGTTCTCATATGGCACCAAAAATGTCTGCGTTATTAACTTATTGTGGAACGTCTAGCGTCTGTGTGTTCTTTTCGTGGTCAATTTCGAAATTTTCGAGTTTGAATTCTGAGCTCCCAACCGGTCTAGGAATACTTCACAAAAGGAAATAATTTTCCACTAAATATGAGTAAAGCCTTGAAAAGTGCACCTTTTGAACGATAATGGAACAACGGCGGAGCCCAGAACAGACCTTTTAGGACCAGACCAGACTGTCAAGGGACTTTTTTTCGTACTATCAAGTGATATAAGAAAATGTAACTCATTAATGATCACCTGAAGCGTTCCAAATTCTCATTCTTGTCAAGTTCACTAAAAGTTCCTTGATGTTTTCTCCAGGCACATCGTCAATTACCTCTTTGCCATCATCGCAATACGCGGTGACAAAACGATTCTTTGTCGCAATTCCTGCGCTTATCTTGCTTATCTTTTCGGATTTTCTCATTATGTTCTCTACAATCTCTACATCAGGCATCTAATGAGTCCATTTCTTCATTTACTCGCATTAGTTCTGCTTCCAGCAGGTTCTCATATGGCACCAAAAATGTCTGCGTTATTAACTTATTGTGGAACGTCTAGCGTATGTGTGTTCTTTTCGTGGTCAATTTCGAAAATTTCGAGTTTGAATTCTGAGCTCCCAACCGGTCTAGGAATACTTCACAAAAGGAAATAATATTCCACTAAATACGAGTATAGCGTATAGCCTTGAAAAGTGGACCTCTGGAACGATAATGGAATAACGACGGAGCCCAGAACAGATCTTTTAGAAACACTGTCAAGGGACTTTTTTTCGTACTACCAAGTGATAGAAGTAAATACACCTCATTGATGATAAATCACCTGAAGCGTTCCAAATCCTCATTCTTGTCAAGTTCACTAAAAGTTCCTTGATGTTTTCTCCAGGCACATCGTCAATTACCACTTTGCCATCATCGCAATACGCGGTGACAAAACAATTCTTTGCCGCAATTCCTGCGCTTATCTTGCTTATCTTTTCGGATTTTCTCATTATGTTCTCTACAATCTCTACATCAGGCATCTAATGAGTCCATGGTACTTATACAATACCTCTTTTACATACTTGTTGGTACGTTTACATACATTAGGTTTGGAAGGTATTAGGGTAAATGTCTCAGACTAGGTTTGCCTATTTTACGAGCATATTTGATCTAGGCGTAATGTGTTCCGGTTCGAATCTTAAATGAAATATTTACTATTGAAAGATCGGTTTTATAGCTGATGTCCTGAAATTTCAGATCTCCATTTTGAGCCCCTCATTCTTGAAAGACACTGCTAGTCCCAAACCCAGCTAGCTCTGTGTACCTACCCTTCTTGTCCCCTCTAAGAATGTCCTTAAATTAAAAGAAAGTGTCCACCGGCTATATCTAATAAGTAATACTGCAAAATGTCAAAGTGCATGTCACAGATGTCCAATAATAAATGAGATATTGTTTTATAAATATTAGATTATGATTTTTTTTCTCCTCCATTTCTGCTAATAACTTGAAACTGGTTACTGAAAATGTTAAATTCTTTCCGTAGCTCGGTGGTCTAGACAGGTCTACCAATAGACTGGTAATGTTCAGGAATTTAGTGGACGGCAAAAAATGGATACACACTCGCTGTTTTCACAGTTTAATTCCTGCACAATTCTGATTATTATTTAACTCTTGTGCTATTTGCCCTTTCGATTTCTTTTCCACTGTGGTGCATTATTTATACCATTCCTCAGCTGTAGACTCTTGTTTCTTATTTGGTTTCCTAATCAGTTAACGAATGTTCCAGATTAGTCTTGATTTATTCACACGAGCTTAACTGAAATATGCAGCTCTGATAATGATATGTAATGATTCCTTCGCTTTGAGACTAGTTTTGCGTGAAATGAATAAATACTTTCGACATTTCATACTGACGTAATGAAAACAAGTACGAGTAAAACTCGTCAGTATTGTCACAATAATGTGACGTTTGTGTCGTAGATGTTGACAACGCTACTTTAAATTCCCGATTTCGAAAAAGTATTCAGCTTTGTCTCATCCACATGTCAGGTAGACCCGTTTTAAAACCATTAACAGAAGAAAATTACTGCGAGTCAATTGAAATTTTGCATTCTGATCAGAGATATTGAACTGCTTGCGAAACTCTTGTTCAACTCCCTCTCTTCGGTCAAAAGAGTCCTTAGAATATTGTCTTTCCATCGTTTTCTTGAACAATGAAACTGTTATCCTAAGGACATCAGCTAGACCGTATTCCAACACTCTTCGTTCCGGTGAATTCAACACTATTTGGCATTGTTGGTCTTCTACAAACAGAACGAAGCTCGATAGATTTTTGGCACGATATCGCTTGGAACAATTAAATCTAATTTATTCTATTATGTAACGAATTTCGCTTTGAATTCAGGTAAAACTGAATTGACTGAATACTCAATGACTTTAGCAGAAGGTGCTGCTGAAGTTTTGCACAATGGCCTTGGAACGAAAGCAAAGCATGCTTATAAAATAAGACGTAAGGACGGTAAAAGACATGGTACATGTCCCCTTGCAGAAAATATACCAGTACCACAATAGTGTTGAAAGTACATAAGTAACTAGGTATCATGGTATCAACTATCAAATAAACGTAAACGACCCAAGTCCTCCGATTCAGTCCCGCTTTTGTGCCAAATTCTGCTCTTATCTGATAGTATCTTACAGTATCTAATCAAATTCATCACACCCTCCCTGATGTCAATGATCAAACACAATTTAACCTTCACCTATGCAAAATCCACAAGTGATAAAACTTTAGCAATCAATCTACGTAAGCTTGCGATTTGTTTCAATACGTCTTTGTACTTGTACGTACTTCTATTATGTTCTGAACTACTCGTATGGTGTGAGTACGGTGTGTATTCTGTGCTTACTCTTTGAATTGATTTTACAACACCTCTATATCTATTTTAACACCTCTGCAGGGGAGTTTTACTAGGAGCTCAGAGGTTCATGTATCCCACCGCATAATGTTTCTAACAACTTTTTACCAACAGTCCTCTTTCTAACTCAACAAAACTTTGAAATTCGTTTAATTTTTCAGTATTTGTTGATAATGACCGCCAAATAATCTATTGTATGGTACAAGTCTCTTCTAATATAGGCAAAAAGATGTCAATAGAATTTGTGCTACTACCAAGTTATTGTGATGTTGAACGTAAAAAACACAAGGTATACCATATAGCATTACAACATGTACATATTGCATAGTTGATCGTATATCATTTGACTCTGAAAGTCTCAACTATTCAGCAACAGTGAGATAATTCAATTAGGTACCTCCTTTGTTTTTCTCAATTTGCGTGTGTACACTCCGATGTCATAACAAATCTGCTTAGTAGGATGACGTCACCCAAAGCTGCAAAACGTGGCCCTATAGACTTGGTAATAAACTTGGAAACTAGGTCACGATATTATGACAATAAGTTGTGTCTTGGTGGATAATTTTCACATGCCTCCTTTGTAATAGATTTGGTTGGTAATCCCCTTATCCCCATCACAATTATGTAGACGCACCTCACAATCCAGTACGAAATGTAGTAGACTGCATCTGAATGATTCTTATTCGTGTGCCATCAGATTGCTCGATATTACTGTATTTGATAGAGATATTGCATCAGGATGGGCTAGTTCTAAACCTTTTGAAGTTCAGGGATTGTTTTTCGATAACCACGCGGTTGGTCAAATTTTTGACGATTTTTCAAGAGTTACAGTCACGCAGAAGTCACCATTAGTTTAAACATCAAGTTAAAGACGGATTTGAGATGGAACTTCTGGATCCTGGAGTCTGGAGGCCCATTGCTTATTCAAGAACCCACACAGTCTCACAATATTAATGCCGTTTCCTTGTCTACAACTACGCCTTGCTCCGTATTCCTTTTGTTTTCGCAGACTACAATGTTTACACAACGTTTTGACAAGTTCAATACAAAGCTCCCCAGGTTCATTTCCTAGCCCTTGCCCTTGTCCCAAGTTCCCACGTGTGTATAATGGTCACCCAAACCACCTTTATTCACCTCACTTGACACCTCTGCTCTGTTCCCATTGTCACTTTAACTTCTTGATTGCATTTTTCTGTAGGCCTCATCATCAGTAACATTACTGACATCTTCATATTCATTGGATTCACATGTAGGTATGTTTGTTTTGAATTCCTCTTCGATCAGGCCACAGGAATTTGGATCGACCTAGCTTTTGAATCGATCAGTTGCCAAAGCTTCCACTCTTGTTTCGAGTCAAGTTACGTCACTTGTTCCTCGTATATTTTACGAAAAGCTAAATGAAAATTCAATGCTGACATTTCACCCTAACAGTAAACAACTAAACCCTTAGATGAACACATGAGCAACAGCGTATGTAAAGGTAGTAGGTGATGACCTAATGTCTAAAAATTATTGTGGTGTTGGATATACAGTAATAAATGATCTCAATTAGCTTTTATTCTAAACGAACTCAGAAGTTTAGGACTTTGGGAGAATATACTCCTGGCGCACAAGTTCAAAGTTAGCGGTTCTTAGGGTCGGATCGGATTCGAACTCTCGACCTTCTAGTTCCAAAGTAAGACGTTGAGAATTTAATACCAGAGCTCTTGACTGGAAAATTGTTCTATTGTTTGCGAAACTAACTGAACAAAATGTCCAACTTTGAAAAAAGAAGGGGTTTCCAAAAGGTATCAATGTGCATTTGACTAACACCTCACAAAAATATGAATGGCATGTCTACAATAGGGAACTACCGTGACCCATATTTATCCTGAACATTTATGGTTCGTTCTCGAAACGTTTGGCTTTCTCCTATCCTGTACTCTCTGCGATTTCGGGACAACCTATCAGTAAATGGTTTCTTCAAATTAAATTGATCCCAATCCGCTCGATAAAACCTCCGTTGTAATTCCCACTATCAAACCTCAACCAATTCGCAACCAAACGTGCTATTTAGCGCTCAAACTCACAATATGTAATAACTCGATAAATTTCGTGGGTATCACAAAACTGAATCGGGATCTATGGCTTAAGCCAATTGATGTAGCATATTCCTGGCACTGCCAACTACCGAAGGCGTTTGATTCCGTTTGACTTGGCAATGGCTACTACAACAACCACCACAATATGTAAGGGGGCGTCACAAAAGATGTACTCAAAACCAGTTGAGCAGCCCTGATGATGGTAACAGCACGACATAACGTGTGCGCTACCGGAATCCTTGCGGTGATAATTAAAATAGTCAATGCACTCAATATAGTATCCACAACAGTCAATACAGTAGCCCAAACACTGTTACCAGCACTTGTCTGCCAGTAGTAGTAGGAGCTTAACTTTGGGTGCTGGAATATACCGTTATCGTTTACCACGGAGATAACATTATTACAATCAAACACTTTTAAGTTGGAAAGTTTACCAAATACAGCATCCAAGAGTCACAACAGTACAATACTTGGGTCTAAAAGACATTGCTATGTGAATTGTGAGTTTAACTCGTACTTGTGCCCTAAAGTGAAGCATTTAGTTTAGTTCTACAGCAGGTTATCACCTCTCCGCACGGGCATAATGAATGAAAATTTCACATTGTCAGTTGTCAGTAAACCTACTGAGATACTTTACCTGTTCGGGCTTTCTAAACTTGATAATAGTATTATTGTACCCGCGAATATATTTCCTAGAGAGAGTAGTAAATTCACACACCTGGTTTGCAGCAAGAGTATAAAACAAGTAAAAAATCTACAAAACACAGAAGAAATTAATAGACTGCTCACGACTCGAAATTTCAAGTATTTTTCCTGAGAAACCACTAGGAATTCTTTAATGTATATCACCTACATACTTACCGAGGTACAGAGATATCGTGTACTTATACAATACCTCTTTAACATACTTGTTGGTACGTTTACATACATTAGGTTTGGAAGGTATTGGGGTAAATGTTTCAGACTAGGTTTGCCTATTTTACGAGCATATTTGATCTAGGCGTAATGTGTTCCGGTTCGAATCTAATGAAATCATGACTGTTGAAAGATCCGTTTTATAGCTGATGTCCTGAAATTTCAGATCCCCATTTTGAGCCCCTCATTCTTGAAAGACACTGCTAGTCCCAAACCCAGCTAGCTCTGTGTACCTAATACCCTTCTTGTCCCCTCTAAAAATGTCCTTAAATTAAAAGAAAGTGTCCACCGGCTATATCTAATAAGCAATACTGCAAAATGTCAAAGTGCATGTCACAGATGTCCAATAATAAATGAGATATTGTTTTATGAATATTAGATTATGATTTTTTTTTCTCCACTTCTGCTAATAACTTGAAACTGGTTACTGAAAATGTTAAATTCTTTCCGTAGCTCGGTGGTCTAGACAGGTCTACCAATAGACTGGTACCAGTCAATACAGTAGCCCAAACACTGTTACCAGCACTTGTCTGCCAGTAGTAGTAGGAGTTTAGCTTTGGGTGCTGGGATATACCGTTATCGTTTACCACGGAGATAACATTATTACAATCGAACACTTTTAAGTTGGAAAGTTTACCAAATACAGCATCCAAGAGTCACAACAGTACAATACTTGGGTCTAAAAGCCATTGCTGTGTGAATTGTGAGTTTAACTAACGCGGCAACAGACTTACAGGCAGACCATTTCGTAGATGGGCCAATGGGTAGAGAAAACTTAGTGGTGGGAACTGGATGTATGAAACGCAGGATAGACCTCGGTGAAAGAATAAATAGAATCTTTCTAGCAATAGAAACTAGCAAGGCAATAGTTGCTCATGATGGCAAGTTCTGTTGTATTGGGTCAAAGGCTGAACTAATACATATTACACAATCAAAAGAAATTCAAAAAAAAAAAAAAAAAAAAAATAACCGACGACCAAAAACAAATTTCAAAAACAAAAAAAAATTAAAAAAAAAAAAAAAAAAAACAATGACCGACTGACCCTTCCTTACCTTAAGTTGGACCCCAAATAATTGTCAGAGAAATAGCTTTGAGCTGTGGACCCTGGCTGAGTTAGTAAACCAAAGTACTTACTAGAGTTCTAAACGATTTTGTTGCTACTGTTATCAGACTAAGTACCATTAGCACCAGTCCAAGTTCCAATAGGTGTTAATGATATAATCTTTAGGTACTTCTGATCCTGTCCCATACTGTAGTCAGTACGAGTAGTTATAATATGTAGTGTACTTATTGTAGTCTTTGTCCTTACTGTGGTCTTTGTCCTTAGTCCTTACTGTAGTCTTCAGCTTAACCCCATACACAAAAAGCCCAATCTGAGGCTTAGGTGTAGGGGCTAGACAGCCCTAAAGGATGGGTTAAGCTTCTACGAACCTGCTGTAGTCTTATGTGCCATGCTAAAACGGCATATCACACGGGAGCAATCATGGAGAGGATAGCTCAAATACTGGAGGACACTATGAATAATCATGCTCACAACTGTTCAAAAGGTCATTCACTTATTGTACGATCACCCTTTAAAAATCCCTGCAATGGGAGGGATTTTTAAGGGCTGAAAGGCTTCATTGTTCAAATAGTCATACTTGTGCCCTAAATTGGAGCACCTAGTTTTCAGTAGCTTATCACCCCTCAGCCCAGGCATGATGAATGAACAAACTGTTCGCATTGTCAGTTTTTTATTATAGAGAGAGGGAAATAACTTAGACATTTCATGTTATAGGCATGTTTAAGGGTATTATTTCCCTCTCTTTATCAACATGGACCTTCACAAAGTTACAGAGGCATCCATCTAGAAGTTTTCATTATAACCGTACCTACTGAGAGATACCTTACCTGTTCGGGCTTTCTAAAACTTGATAATACTTAGTAGTAAGTATTATTGTATCCGCGAATATGTTTCCTAGAGAGAGTAGTAAATTCACACACCTGGTTTGCAGCAAGAGTATAAAACAAGTAAAAAATCTACAAAACACAGAAGAAATTAATAGACTGCTCACGACTCGAAATTTCAAGTATTTTTCCTGAGAAACCACTAGGAATTCTTTAATGTATATCACCTACATACTTACCGAGGTACAGAGATATCGTGTAGGTACTTATACAATACCTCTTTTACATACTTGTTGGTACGTTTACATACATTAGGTTTGGAAGGTATTAGGGTAAATGTCTCAGACTAGGTTTGCCTATTTTACGAGCATATTTGATCTAGGCGTAATGTGTTCCGGTTCGAATCTTAAATGAAATATTTACTATTGAAAGATCGGTTTTATAGCTGATGTCCTGAAATTTCAGATCTCCATTTTGAGCCCCTCATTCTTGAAAGACACTGCTAGTCCCAAACCCAGCTAGCTCTGTGTACCTACCCTTCTTGTCCCCTCTAAGAATGTCCTTAAATTAAAAGAAAGTGTCCACCGGCTATATCTAATAAGTAATACTGCAAAATGTCAAAGTGCATGTCACAGATGTCCAATAATAAATGAGATATTGTTTTATAAATATTAGATTATGATTTTTTTTCTCCTCCATTTCTGCTAATAACTTGAAACTGGTTACTGAAAATGTTAAATTCTTTCCGTAGCTCGGTGGTCTAGACAGGTCTACCAATAGACTGGTAATGTTCAGGAATTTAGTGGACGGCAAAAAATGGATACACACTCGCTGTTTTCACAGTTTAATTCCTGCACAATTCTGATTATTATTTAACTCTTGTGCTATTTGCCCTTTCGCTTTCTTTTCCACTTTGGTGCATTATTTATACCATTCCTCAGCTGTGGACTCTTATTTATTTGGTTTCCTAATCAGTTAACGAATGTTCCAGATTAGTCTTGATTTATTCACACGAGCTTAACTGAAATATGCAGCTCTAATAATGATATGTAATGATTCCTTCGCTTTGAGACTAGTTTTGCGTGAAATGAGTAAATACTTTCGACATTTCATACTGAGTTACTGACGTAATGAAAACAAGTACGAGTAAAACTCGTCAGTATTGTCACAATAATGTGACGTTTGTGTCGTAGATGTTGACAACGCTACTTTAAATTCCCGATTTCGAAAAAGTATTCAGCTTTGTCTCATCCACATGTCAGGTAGACCCGTTTAAAAACCATTAACAGAAGAAAATTACTGCGAGTCAATTGAAATTTTGCATTTTGATCAGAGATATTGCGAAACTCTTGTTCAACTCCCTCTCTTCGGTAAAAAGAGTCCTTAGATTCCTTAGAATATTGTCTTTCCATCGTTTTCTTGAACAATGAAACTGTTATCCTATTAAGGACATCAGCTAGACCGTATTCCAACACTCTTCGTCCCGGTGAATTCAACACTATTTGGCATTGTTGGTCTTCTACAAACGAAGCTCGATAGATTTTTGGCACGATATCTCTTGGAACAATTAAATCTAATTTATTCTATTATGTAACGAATTTTGCTTTGGATTCAGGTAAAACTGAATTGACTGAATACTCATTGACTTTAGCAGAAGGTGCTGCTGAAGTTTTGCACAATGATCTTGGAACGAAAGCAAAGCATGCTTATAAAATAAGACGTCAGGACGGTAAAAGACATGGTACATGTCCCCTTGCAGAAAATATACCAGTAGTATACCAGTACCACAATAGTGTTGAAAGTACATAAGTAACTAGGTATCATGGTGTCAACTATCAAATAAACGTAAACGACCCAAGTCCTCCGATTCAGTCGCCGCTTTTGTGCCAAATTCTGCTCTTATCTGATAGTATCCTACAGTACCTATCTAATCAAATTCATCACACCCTCCCTGATGTCAATGATCAAACACAATTTAACCTTCACCTATGCCAAATCCACAAGTGATAAAACTTTAGCAATCAATCTACGTAAGCTTGCGATTTGTTTCACTACGTCTTTGTACTTGTATGATGTACTTCTATTATGTTCTGAACTACTCGTATGGTGTGAGTACGGTGTGTATTCTGTGCTTACTCTTTGAATTGATTTTACAACACCTCTATATCTATTTTAACACCTCTGCAGGGGAGTTTTACTAGGAGCTCAGAGGTTCATGTATCCCACCGCATAATGTTTCTAACAACTTTTTACCAACAATCCTCTTTCTAACTCAACAAAACTTTGAAATTCCTTTAATTTTTCAAGTATTTGTTGATAATGACCGCCAAATAATCTATTGTATGGTACAAGTCTCTTCTAATAAAGGCAAAAAGATGTCAATAGAATTTGTGCTATTACCAAGTTATTGTGATGTTGAACGTAAAAAACACAAGGTATACCATATAGCATGACAACATGTACATATTGCATAGTTGATCGTATATCATTTGACTCTGAAAGTCTCAACTATTCTGCAACAGTGAGATAATTCAATTCGGTACCTCCTTTGTTTTTCTCAATTTGCGTGTGTACACTCCGATGTCATAATAAATCTGCTTAGTAGGATGACGTCACCCAAAGCTGCAAAACGTGGCCCTATAGACTTGGTAATAAACTTGGAATCTAGGTCACGATATTATGACAATAAATTGTGTCTTGGTGGATACTTTTCACATGCCTCCTTTGTAATAGATAATTTAATTGGTAATCCCCTTATCCCCATCACAATTATATAGACGCACCTCACAATCCAATACAAAATGTAGTAGACTGCGTCTGAAAGATTCTTATTCGTGTGCCATCAGATTGCTCGATATTACTGTATTTGATAGATATTGCATCAGGATGGGCTAGTTCTAAACCTTTTGAAGTTCAGGGATTGTTTTTCGACAACCACGTGGTTGGTAAAATTTTGGACGATTTTTCATGAGTTACAGTCACGCAGAAGTCACCATTAGTTTAAACATCAAGTTAAAGACGGATTTGAGATGGAACTTCTGGATCCTGGAGTCTGGAGGCCCATTGCTTATTCAAGAACCCACACAGTCTCACAATATTAATGCCGTTTCCTTGTCTACAACTACGCCTTGCTCCGTATTCCTTTTGTTTTCGCAGACTACAATGTTTACACAACGTTTTGACAAGTTCAAGTTCAATACAAAGCTCCCCAGGTTCATTTCCTAGCCCTTGCCCTCGTCCCAAGTTCCCACGTGTGTATAATGGTCACCCAAACCACCTTTATTCACCTCACTTGACACCTCTGCTCTGTACCCATTGTCACTCGTATAACTTCTTGATTGCATTGTTCTGTAGGCCTCATCATCAGTAACATTACTGACATCTTCATATTCATTCAATTCACATGTATGTTTGTTTTGAATTCCTCTTCGGTCAGGCCACAGGAATTTGGATCGACCTAGCTTTTGAATCGATCAGTTGCCAAAGCTTCCACTCTTGTTTCGAGTCAAGTTACGTCACTTTAGACTAATTACCAGATATGACCTTATGAAGGTGGTACTTTTACTATTTGCATCATTTACACTGCGTGGTTCATGCACGTTCTTAGTCACAAGCCTATTCAGCCTCAACGAGCGAGTTTATGAAGAGGTTTCGTGTACAATTTGTTTAGTTGTTGGAGCAGTATAACTCTATTCATACGAACGTCTATTGAGTCCATGACTCCATTCAGGTCTATTCTACTTGAGAAGAACCAACTTGAGCAAACACTCGATGGTTTTTCTTGTCATAAGGCAAGTCTAGTCACGCGTCTTTTTGTTTTTCTATTGAATTAATTAATACCAATTTAATTAGATTAATTCAATAATTACATTAGCCTCATGAAACACCATAGAGATTGTTCTGTGAAGTATAGGTTCTCGTATTTGATCTCTTTTCATATTATTACCACGTAACGAATCTATTGAGTACCTTCTTTCATTGTTGATGAGTTGTTTGTTGTTTTTCCTGTCTATATTTTTTGTACCTTAATTATTATGAAAGTATACGAGTTTCTTGTACACCGTGTACACGCAGAATTCCTTCTCGCGAAATTTCAAGTTGTGATTGTTTCTTGAAATGCATTACTGAAATATTTCTATTCTGGTTTCATTTCGGTTTCTCTCTTACAATTTGGTGGGAAAAAATATGAAATAAAAAGAAGGTCATATTAGGAACGTTCCAAGAAAGTAGCCATCCTTTGGGAATATGTTCCAACTTAAACTGGTCATACCTAGATCGCTGGAAAATCGCAAGAACGATTATTATTTATGTTCGAATCTAATTAAACAGACTTGAGCTAGATTGTCGGACGGTAGGTATCATGAAAAAAAAGTTTCCTTGGGGCTCAACCACTTTTTTTTTTCTTCGCTGATAAAGGAAGTTCGAAACACGCTGATCTCAATAGAAATGCTTAAAATTTCATCTTGAGCTAGATTGTCGGACGGTAGGTATCATGAAAAAAAAGTTTCCTCTCTCCTGTTAGATATCAATAGCCATAATATTAGGGACGACGCGACGCGATGTTGTAGATACCTTACTGCAGGCTGGAGATTCTGGAGAGTTAGGCCTCATGGAAAGCGAACGGCATATCAGAAAATGTTAGGCCAGATTATACTTACCAGTAAAGTCAGTTCATTTCCATTTTATTATCCGCTGGAAACAACGCGACACGACGTTGTAGATACCTTACTGCAGGCTGGAGATTCTGGAAAGCGAACGGCATATCAGAAAATGTTAGGCCAGATTATACTTACCAGTAAAGTCAGTTCATTTCCATTTTATTATCCGCTGGAAAATTTTCACATCTCTAGTAATTTTTAAATTGCAAAATTAGTGTGACAGTTAGAACAGGACCGTGTGTGCTCAAAATATATTTTTATTATTTTATTCGATTCTTGCTTCATTGAAGACTCTGAAAAATCTAACGTTGACGTTATGGGAGACTCTGATGGGAGCTTGCGAGCCTGTCTATTTCGTGTACCCTTGATGCTATTTAGTTGTGTATCCGCTGGAAAATTTTCACATCTCTAGTAATTTTTAAATTGCAAAATTAGTGTGACAGTTAGAACAGGACCGTGTGTGCTCAAAATATATTTTTATTATTTTATTCGATCCTTGCTTCATTGAAGACTCTGAAAATCTAACGTTGACGTTATGGGAGACTCTGATGGGAGCTTGCGAGCCTGTCTATTTCGTGTACCCTTGATGCTATTTAGTTGTGTATCAATTTTTTCCAGATCTTTTTTCAACAACTACATTCTCGCTGAGGGCGGAATGACTCACGCTTTTGTGGAACCAATATTCTGGGTAGTTGACAGTGTTCTCATATCAATTGGACCTTTCCTCACAGTGCTGGTCATCTTCATCAGTGGCTTCACAGTGTTCATTGCCTATTGGATCTTGTTTCCCTTTTATAGGAGGCAAAGTGAATGGTTAGCGTACACTCTGGCAGTCATTGGGAATTGGATTCTAATCAACTTTGTGTTCAACTACTACATGGGATTCTCAACCTCTCCCGGACATCCTCCTAAACATAGCGTCAGTTCAAAATCCTCAGATGTTTGTAAGAAGTGTTTGACGCCTAAACCACCTCGCACTCACCACTGCTCCATATGTGACCAATGTATTTTGAAGATGGATCATCATTGTCCATGGATGAACCATTGCGTCGGTCACTGGAATCACAGATACTTCTATATGTTCATGATCTATACTTTGCTGGGATGTGCGTTCCTATTTATCATCGGATATCGACCTGCCTACTCTATTCTGGTTGCCAACTCCAAACACTTTGATTTCCATTATGAAAATGTCCACGACGTTCTTGCTGCCATTCCTGAAGGAAAATTAGGTAGAAGGGATACCATGTTCTTCAGATCATCTTTTCAACCAATGAAAATTCCGCTCTCCTACTATTTGGAAACATATCAGTTCAGATATAAAAGCTTAATGTTTCTCTCTCTTGTGTTATGTGTGATATTTTGTGCTGTCCTTACGCTATCCTTGTGGCACGCGAAACTTATCTCAGGAGGTGAAACGAGTGTGGAATTCTTGAAGAATAAGTATGAAATGACGAAGAAGAAGAAAGAAGGTGGAACATTCAAGAACCCTTTCGATTTTGGCTGGAAAACAAACTGGCGTATATTCTTGGGACTTTACGGTGGAAGGACCATCTGGAGGCATATTTTACTACCATCTACCCACAAACCGCTGGACAATGGTGTTACCTGGACCACGAGTGAAGATATACAAGCCATGATCAATGGAAAACCAAGCAAAGACACTTTACATTCCTGTTAGATTTTCCTGGTTTACTTAAATAAACATTAGAATTGTGAATGTTTTATTAAATAATGTATTAAAATTATTGTTTATTTTATGCTCCAAGAGTACAGAATAGGTACTATAGGTACCCAGGGTCTAAAAAAATGCCATTCTTTTCTTCAATACTTCTAACCTGAAGTACGTACCTACCTACTTTCTTCGCAAATATCAAGCATCCAAACATAGATATCCTCGTAATAATTTCTCCTATTTTTCTATGTATTTCACCATGAAAATGCCACTCAAACCCTACCTAGAAGAGCCCAACACATAAGGTCTCCCAGTGCTCAAATACGGATCTTTGTTGCAAATATGGGTCTTGGTTGGGATGGGCTTTCACGCTTTTGCTAGATGAGAATGCACGTGAGTTGAGTTTTTGCTGAAGGCTAAGCAAGGTCGGATACCATGTTCTTCAGATCATCTTTTCAACCAATGAAAATTCCGCTCTCCTACTATTTGGAAACATATCAGTTCAGATATAAAAGCTTAATGTTTCTCTCTCTTGTGTTATGTGTGATATTTTGCGCTGTCCTTACACTATCCTTGTGGCACGCGAAACTTATCTCAGGAGGAGAAACGAGTGTGGAATTCTTGAAGAATAAGTATGAAATGACGAAGAAGAAGAAAGAAGGTGGAACATTCAAGAACCCTTTCGATTTTGGATAATGATATGTAATGATTCCTTCGCTTTGAGACTAGTTTTGCGTGAAATGAATAAATACTTTCGACATTTCATACTGACGTAATGAAAACAAGTACGAGTAAAACTCGTCAGTATTGTCACAATAATGTGACGTTTGTGTCGTAGATGTTGACAACGCTACTTTAAATTCCCGATTTCGAAAAAGTATTCAGCTTTGTCTCATCCACATGTCAGGTAGACCCGTTTTAAAACCATTAACAGAAGAAAATTACTGCGAGTCAATTGAAATTTTGCATTCTGATCAGAGATATTGAACTGCTTGCGAAACTCTTGTTCAACTCCCTCTCTTCGGTCAAAAGAGTCCTTAGAATATTGTCTTTCCATCGTTTTCTTGAACAATGAAACTGTTATCCTAAGGACATCAGCTAGACCGTATTCCAACACTCTTCGTTCCGGTGAATTCAACACTATTTGGCATTGTTGGTCTTCTACAAACAGAACGAAGCTCGATAGATTTTTGGCACGATATCGCTTGGAACAATTAAATCTAATTTATTCTATTATGTAACGAATTTCGCTTTGAATTCAGGTAAAACTGAATTGACTGAATACTCAATGACTTTAGCAGAAGGTGCTGCTGAAGTTTTGCACAATGGCCTTGGAACGAAAGCAAAGCATGCTTATAAAATAAGACGTAAGGACGGTAAAAGACATGGTACATGTCCCCTTGCAGAAAATATACCAGTACCACAATAGTGTTGAAAGTACATAAGTAACTAGGTATCATGGTATCAACTATCAAATAAACGTAAACGACCCAAGTCCTCCGATTCAGTCCCGCTTTTGTGCCAAATTCTGCTCTTATCTGATAGTATCTTACAGTATCTAATCAAATTCATCACACCCTCCCTGATGTCAATGATCAAACACAATTTAACCTTCACCTATGCAAAATCCACAAGTGATAAAACTTTAGCAATCAATCTACGTAAGCTTGCGATTTGTTTCAATACGTCTTTGTACTTGTACGTACTTCTATTATGTTCTGAACTACTCGTATGGTGTGAGTACGGTGTGTATTCTGTGCTTACTCTTTGAATTGATTTTACAACACCTCAGATACCATGTTCTTCAGATCATCTTTTCAACCAATGAAAATTCCGCTCTCCTATTATTTGGAAACATATCAGTTCAGATATAAAAGCTTAATGTTTCTCTCTCTTGTGTTATGTGTGATATTTTGTGCTGTCCTTACGCTATCCTTGTGGCACGCGAAACTTATCTCAGGAGGTGAAACGAGTGTGGAATTCTTGAAGAATAAGTATGAAATGACGAAGAAGAAGAAAGAAGGTGGAACATTCAAGAACCCTTTCGATTTTGGCTGGAAAACAAACTGGCGTATATTCTTGGGACTTTACGGTGGAAGGACCATCTGGAGGCATATTTTACTACCATCTACCCACAAACCGCTGGACAATGGTGTTACCTGGACCACGAGTGAAGATATACAAGCCATGATCAATGGAAAACCAAGCAAAGACACTTTACATTCCTGTTAGATTTTCCTGGTTTACTTAAATAAACATTAGAATTGTGAATGTTTTATTAAATAATGCATTAAAATTATTGTTTATTTTATGCTCCAAGAGTACAGAATAGGTACTATAGGTACCCAGGGTCTAAAAAAAAAAAAATGCCATTCAATACTTCTAACCTGAAGTACGTACCTACCTACTTTCTTCGCAAATATCAACCATCCAAACATAGATATCCTCGTAATAATTTCTCCTATTTTTCTATGTATTTCACCATGAAAATGCCACTCAAACCCTACCTAGAAGAGAACTTTCAATCTAACTGGATCTGATATTACAGTCGAGTTCAAGTTTTGATCATTGCTCGTACTTTCTTCTTCGTCCCAAGTATTTATTCGTTACAATAATAACAACATGGCTCAAAACAATACTGTAGAATTATAATTAGTTTTGTTTCTTCAGGATCTTCATAGCGATCTAATCTGTTATGAAAACGGTCTTGTGGTCACGATGCTCATCAAAATTAGCACGACTTGTGTCTTGTGTGACTTGGAACATAATTATTTAGCCATCAACTTATCACAACAGCACAAAAAATTCAATACTTTTTTATCCTTTCTTTTTTACGGTTGGAATAGGTCTCGAACAGCCTAGAGGAGGTCTGATTTGGACCGTTGCATTGATGCTGAAGCGCACTGTTGGAATTACCACAGACTTCCAACGTCAGGGGATCCTGCAGGCATATTATCAGGTCGAATGTTGGGAGAGTCATGTTATGTAGTTTATATTGTATGGTACAAAGTAGGTACAAACCATCATTTCATCTTAATGTAAAACTGACCTGGGGAGGACAGCAACGATTTTCCTAAGAAGATAATTATGCATATTGCAGAAATGTTATGTAGTTTATTATGTTATGGTACAAAGTAGGTACAAAGTACAAACCATCATTTCATCTTAATGTAAAACTGACCTGGGGAGGACAGCAACGATTTTCCTAAGAAGATAATTATGCATATTGCAGACGGTAAAAAGGGTTAATAACATCTTCTCCTTCTTGTTTCAGCTGGACGATGCCACACTGCAGTTGTACAAAGATGGTGATTTTGGTTCCTATTTAGATTTAGAAGCGTCCATTGCTGAGCAAAGTGAAGAGTTCGAAGGATTTGGAAACAAGTAAGTACTAAGTAGGTATTTAATTTAAATTATTTTGGTTTGGTTCACACAATGGTGGCAAACGTCTAAAAAAATAAACTAAAAATAAAAAATGACCATTTCATGAGGGTTTAAAAAATATCCAGTAAATTATTCAGTTTTCTCCAGTTACCCTTACCTCCAGTTGGGAAAATTCATATTTTCTTGAGGAATCTGAACTAAGGTAAATCCACGATTTTTCCCTCTTCTGAAGGCATTTCTCTGATTTCAGTCCAGGATTCTACATGGGAATTGGATCTGGAATAATCCGTCGTTCAGAATTCCAGATTCCACAAGAAAAATATGACTGAACTCGGTATGGAAATGGTTTAGGATCTAACCGTACACTGATTCGCCCATGTTTGATGAGATTGCTCTTGAACTTTTTGAGACTAAAGGAATTCTTGAATGTCACTTGCTTTGATGTAGGTACCTATGTACATTATAATATCAACGGAGTTGGTATTTTCTTATTTACATTTTCATTCTTTTTTTATCGATATCTCCCACATAGTTCATCTTCTGCAATTCTGTTTTCAAGATTATTATTTCTCTCTTCAATTTTCAACAGCTATTTTTTATTCACATTGGGTGTTTTCGCAAAAGATTGATCAAAGACATCTCATATAACAAACATTTGATTTTGCTTAAGTTACCTTACATTATTTTGTTGTTCTTCTTCTGATAGCAATTTATCTTCTCTTCTCGTATACCTATTAACATTGAGATCCATTCCTTCATTGTTGTTTTATGGTAGTAGATAGGCATCCACCTAGATTGCTGGATTATGTCTTGGTTCCCGGAGGGCAAAATATTTAGATTAATCATGACCACTTTATGTATTCCACGTTTCAAGGACATTGGATAATAATGTATCATTCGCCTCTAGGAGTTGAAAAGCTCCATACCTTTAATGCTGAATCACCGATTGATCCACATTGGAAGCTTGGACGCAAGACTTTTAGTGTGAGTGGTCTCTATCATTTTCACCAGACTGGAAAACCGGGAAAAGTCAGGGAATTTCATTTCGAAATATTTAGATTAATCATGACCACTTTATGTATTTCACGTTTCAAGGACATTGGATAATAATGTATCATTCGCCTCTAGGAGTTGAAATGGAAATGTCTTGTTTGCGATTTTTATGCCAAAAGCTCCATACCTTCAATGCTGAATCACCGATTGATCCACATTAGAAGCTTGGACGCAAGACTTTTAGTGTGAGTGGTCTCTATCATTTTCACCAGACTGGAAAACCGGGAAAAGTCAGGGAATTTCATTTCTGATTTTGGTAGACACCCTGTTTTCATATAAGGTTTGGATTTTCAGCCGGTATTGCGCTACTATACCTAATTCTCCTCTCTACGCTTCCAATATGCGGCGGGCCTCATAACATAGCTACCTACCTACCTAGTTGAGAATCAATAATCCACCATGCACTAGACCCAGTGGAGTTAGTGGAGATCGATTGGAAATTACACGCCAATTACTCGCTCGGTATCCACTACCGTCTCAGAACTAGAGGACGTGATGCTATGCCCGTTGATGGCTCAGTGACCACTTGTCCAGACTAAGTGGTCAAGTTCCTGACCGATTTGCTTAATCTCTAAGCCGACTGATGGGTAGTTGATTCGCTCTTCAAGTTGTCACCATGATTGTTAGTACATATCAACTTTACATACATGTATCTTTTAAATTGGTTTAGTGCTAAGTGCTTGTATGTGTTTCATGATTGAGATCCAAATCACCAGGCTGATCTTGCGTGGCTGAATGACTGATATCTATACAGAATCTGATATTCTAATCGATTTTCCTCCCCCACAAAATCTAATACCAAGATAATGTCTTGGTGCATATAGCCATAGCAGATTATTACCAGATGGACAAGCGCCACATGCCAGTATTTTGCGTCTTATCTATTCCATTCTTATCTGTCACCCCCACTCCTTCGTCTTCTCTCCCTCCTTCCTCTTCCCTCTCATTCGCCTCTCTCCCCTCTTCCCTCCCCTCTTCTCTCTCCCTCCACTCTTCTTCCATTCCCTCTCTCAGCGCGAGGCCTCTGAGACTCTCAGAGGCCTCGCGGAAATATCGCGATTTTTCCATGCAGCCCACTTGGTTTTCGTCAGAATATAAAGAATATAAATCAGATTTCCTATTTCCCAACACATCAGGTCTCCCAGTGCTCAAATACGGATCTTTGTTGCACATATGGGTCTTGGTTGGGATGGGCTTTCACGCTTTTGCTAGATGAGAATGCACGTGAGTTGAGTTTTTGCTGAAGGCTAAGCAAGGTCTCCCAAACACATTCACATTATCAACTGTTTTTCCCCACACCTAAATCCTTTGATCTCTAAGGCCCATTCCCAGTTGTCGATGTCGTTCGGAAAAAAATCGTGTCGTACTCCTACAATGCGACAAATCCAATCGAAACTGATCGATTGGACTGGAATGTTACTGGACGCGTATTTACACTATATGGGTTTCAGTATTTTCAGTCTGCGTTCATCGTCTTCCATCGACTGTGAACGCAGTCTTTTCCCTACCCTTTTGCACCCATGCCTCTCAGTTGGCATAGAGTTGATATTGTGTTGATTGTACTTTGCTTGATGTAAACCTCTACACCAGACCCATAGTATCTTAGTGTGTAGGTACTTAGAGTTAGTACCCATACTAATACTAATGAAGAAGACAAAACTGGTTTCTTGTTGTTGGCCATAATGAGAATGGTTGTCAATTAATGGGCGAGCTTTATGCAATGAACATTGATGCTCCCATGTACATAATTATGTACATGCGCTTATTTATGGCACATGTCCCCCCCTCCTTCAAATTTTGACTTTTTTCTTGCATCCCCCCCCTCCTTTTAATTAATCGCTAGGATTACAGCCTCCTAACCCATAATCTTAATGATGCTGAATGCTCCCAAAAACCAGCCAAAAGAGCTGTTTTTGTGGGGGGGGGGACCAAATTTCTTCGTGGAAAACCGCTAATTTTGAGATACTTTCACAGAAAGAAGCAAACTCCAGACCGCGCGTCTAGGCATCAAAGCAAGCAGGAATTAAATCATGAACAAATCTGATTCAGATTAGATCTTTCAAAAGACAGAAGGAGAAAGAGTGATTGTTTCAAGCAATCCAAGACCTGGGGAGCCCATTAGAGGAGAATGATAAAGAGCGGTTCTTTTGGAGCAAAAAAAAAAAAGACGGGAAAAATAACAACTGGAGAATTAGAATCAGTTATCAGATTCGAATTAAAGCCAAGAAGAATCTCCGAGAAGATTCGTAGAACGATATTATCGGTTTGCTGACACTTCCAAGCTTGGATCTAATGATCCGGCAGTTTTTTTTTTTTTTTTTTTTTTTTTTTTTTTTTTTTTTTTTTTTTTTTTTTTTTTTTTTTTACGGAATTTTTTTCTGTGAGATGTTTGTAGTCGGGCCACAGTAATTGCCACCTCTATATCTGGACAAACACTGATGTAGGATTCGCTTCATTAAATTAAGATTGAACTTGTGTCTTTTCTTGGATTTCTGTTCTTTGATTTTCTTGTGTTATTTAGCTTGTTCTTTGTAACTGTGGAGCGGCTGGAAATACATTTTTGTAAATGTAAATGTAAATGCAGTTTTTTTGTGTTATTATGTCACAATTTTGGTGCTCACTGCAGCATTGTAGGATTTTTCCAATATCTCAATAATCCTAAAATCCAATGTTTACCTACCATGCTGGCACCGGTCGCTATGCGCATTTATATGTCATAACTACTCATTTTCGTCACGAGGCTGAGTGGGCCCCGCAACAGCCGGTCACGGAATCAATCATTTGCATGATACAAATTTCTTGACCCCGCCGGGAATCGAACCCGGGTCTCCCGCGTGCAAGGCGAGCGCAGTGACCACTACGCCATGGGAGCTGACGGAAATACATTTTTGCACCCGGATAGATATAATAATAATAATAATAATAAAGCCCAATGCACTCAAAATTGAACATGGGCCTCCTTTAAGTTTTATTGATAAGTATAGTAGGTAAATGAAATTTTGAAGAAATCAAAAGTATGCACGGTTAGTTCAGTGGCCACTGGCCACGCTTTTTCTTGCCATGCATAAGGTCCTGAGTTCGATACCCACCATCTAGGTACGCTACGACACAGACCCCACGAGTCAAATGTAGAGAGCCGCCCATAATGTCAAGTTCAGGGTCAGTGCTTTACATTCCTCGTGTCATTACAATACCTACTATTACTATTATTACAAGGATAAAGAAAGATAGATACCTACATACTTGATATCGGTATTACCAACACTTATACCTAGGTACCTAAGTAATGTAGGTACCAGAGGTTAGAATTTCTCATCTCTCTGTTGAATATTTTACCACCAAAAAGTAGTGAATCAAGAGCAAACTTAGTATTGAGGGGCCAAGAGCTGGCAAATTTTGTGGCACATTATGACAACAAAGATGTATATATATTTATATTACAGCATCAACGTTTCAAACAACTTGTAAAATGCCTAACCTTTTTCCAGATTTTCCTCCTGCTTCCCTGAAAACGGATACCACACTATCCCAAACTGTCTCATGATGCCACAGAGGCTGCTCTTTTGTTGTACCTGAAGTCATTCTCATTTCGGGAAACTGCGAGTAATCACGACCATATTGCCTAGTTTCTTTTATTGAATTGACAGAATGAAAAGAAAATACCTACCTACTTATCGGAAAAAAAAACAACGTTCCTGTTTTTTTTTTTTTTTTTTTTTTTTAATTTAAATTATTTTGGTTTGGTTCACACAATGGTGGCAAACGTCTAAAAAAATAAACTAAAAATAAAAAATGACCATTTCATGAGGGTTTAAAAAATATCCAGTAAATTATTCAGTTTTCTCCAGTTACCCTTACCTCCAGTTGGGAAAATTCATATTTTCTGGAGGAATCTGAACTAAGGTAAATCCACGATTTTTCCCTCTTCTGAAGACATTTATCTAATTTCAGTCCAGGATCCTACATGGGAATTGGATCTGGAATAATCCATCGTTCAGAATTCCAGATTCCACAAGACAAATATGACTGAACTCGGTATGGAAATGGTTTAGGATCTAACCGTACACTGATTCGCCCATGTTTGATGAGATTGCTCTTGAACTTTTCTCCATTAAAAATAAAGCCATCTATGAAATCCAAACCGTTTCGTACCCAATCCTTGCAGCATCAGAAAGATAAATGAGAGATTTACTTTCAAGTGCCTGAGGTGCTAAAAAACAAACAATTTAATACATATCCACTTCCACTACCATACTAACTTATGCTCAGAGAAGAATTAAACACGGAGAAATAATTGAAAATGTTTCTCTGAACGTCTTAATTCGATGGAATTCTCTGAAGACATTAAAACCAAAGTTCATGTTAATGAATTTGTTTCAATTTGGGTAGGTGGGCTAGTTTCTTCGGTGTTATTCCGATGCAGCAGGGTAAACTCATTGTTTCGGTTGTACAAAATGCTGCGTCCTGCGAAGCTTTTGATTTTTGATTTTGGGCTTAGATTACCTTATCCAAATCCTCAAAGAGAGAATGCACCATGATATTTATCCTGTAATACTTGGCTACTTATGTACCTATAACTATTCATAGAATTTCTCCCCAACCATTTTTGCACGAAGTGCAGCAGTAGTAGATTTGAGAAAAATTGCAAAGTCCGATCAAAATTAGCGTTTTTCTCTATCTTTGGCATTTTATGAGTAAAACGCTTCAGTAAATTTCCTCTACGACTCACTCCTTTATTTGCTTTTCATTGCCATAAGAACACCCCCGTCCTATCTCTCGTTTGGTGTTATTCCGATGCAGCAGAGTAAACTCATTGTTTCGGTTGTACAAAATGCTGCGTCCTGCGAAGCTTTTGACTTTGGGCTTAGATTACCTTCTCCAAATCCTCAAAGAGAGTATGCACCATGATATGTATCCTGTAATACTTGGCTACTTACTCGTATGTACCTATAACTATTCATAGAATTTCTCCCCAACCATTTTTGCACGAAGTGCAGCAGTAGTAGATTTGAGAAAAATTGCATAGTCCGATCAAAATAAGCGTTTTTCTCCATCTCTGGCATTTAATGAGTAAAACGCTTCAGTAAATTTCCTCTACGACTCACTCCTTTATTTGCTTTTCATTGCCATAAGAACACCCCCGTCCTATCTCTCACTAATGTAACAACACACTTCCGCCTCTAATGTACACCTAAGGAATTTTCACGTTTGTAAAAGTTCCCCTTACAATCACTTTTCATATTGAAGGACCCCGGGGCAATTAATAATCATATTCATTTTGTTGGCTCATTTATCTATGTACTATTTCTTCTGTATGATCTGTATATCAATGTTCTTGATTGCTGGTTGCCTTGTATTCTACCTGTCTAGGGTCCCTAATGTCTACTTCACTAATGGAACCATGATCTGTATATCAATGTTCTTGATTGCTGGTTGCCTTGTATTCTACCTGTCTAGGGTCCCTAATGTCTACTTCACTAATGGAACCTATATCTCCGATTGTTATTTTTTAGGAAGCTAATGAGACCGTACGCGATACTTTCTGTACATTCTTTGCCGGTTCAATGGTTCAAACCCGGGACCTTGATCTTGAAGCTGTTGGTTACTGTGGGGCGGCTGGAAATACATTTTTGCACCCGGATAGATATAATAATAATAAAGCCCAACATGCACTCAAAATTGAACATGGGCCTCCTTTAAGGGTTTTATTGATAAGTATAGTAGGTAAATGAAATTTTGAAGAAATCAAAAGTATGCACGGTTAGTTCAGTGGCCACTGGCCACGCTTTTTCTTGCCATGCATAAGGTCCTGAGTTCGATACCCACCATCTAGGTGAACCCATCTATGAAGTCCAAACCGTTTCGTACCCAATCCTTGCAGCATCAGAAAGATAAATGAGAGATTTACTTTCAAGTGCCCGAGGTGCTAAAAAACAAACAATTTAATACATATCCACTTCCACTACCATACTAACTTATGCTCAGAGAAGAATTAAACACGGAGAAATTACATTTTTGCACCCGGATAGATATAATAATAATAATAATAATAAAGCCCAATGCACTCAAAATTGAACATGGGCCTCCTTTAAGTTTTATTGATAAGTATAGTAGGTAAATGAAATTTTGAAGAAATAAAAAGTATGCACGGTTAGTTCAGTGGCCACTGGCCACGCTTTTTCTTGCCATGCATAAGGTCCTGAGTTCGATACCCACCATCTAGGTATGCTACGACACAGACCCCACGAGTCAAATGTAGAGAGCCGCCCATAATGTCAAGTTCAGGGTCAGTGCTTTACATTCCTCGTGTCATTACAATACCTATACTATTACTATTATTACAAGGATAAAGAAAGATAGATACATACATACTTGATATCGGTATTACCACTACTTATACCTAGGTAAAGTAGGTATTAGAGGTTAGAATTTCTCATCTCTCTCTTGGATACTTTGTCACCAAAAAGTAGTGAATCAAGAGCAAACTTAGTATTGAGGGGCCAAGAGCTGGCAAATTTTGTGGCACACTTTAACAACAACGATATATATTTATATTACAGCATCAACGTTTCAAACAACTTGTAAAATGCCTAACCTTTTTCCAGATTTTCCTCTTGCTTCCCTGAAAACGGATACCACACTATCCCAAACTGTCTCATGATGCCACAGAGGCTGCTCTTTTGTAGTACCTGAAGTCATTCTCATTTCAGGAAACTGCGAGTAATCACGACCATATTGCTTAGTTTCTTTTATTGGTTTGACAGAATGAAAAGAAAATACCTAGGTAGATAGGTACCTACTTATCGGAAAAAGAACGTTCCTGTTGTTTTTTTTTTTTTTTTTTTTCATTTCTTATTCAAATTACATACATAGGTTGCAATTTTGATTACCATCAAGTTTCTGCTTAACAAACGAATAAACTTTGATACGTACAAATATATTTTTTTTTTCTATTTTTAGTTACTTAAAACATACTTCTTACCACAATACCTACTACTCAAATAAAATGAAGAATTTGCCAACAAATATTACTTACATCATTGAATTATTGGAACCCATTTGCGAAATAATTGTGACTAGAATTTTATTGTTATCGACTCAAGTCATGTAATTCAGGTAGCGCTGTTGGTTGAACACTTTGAGTACTTGCATCTATTCTGAATAGTGTGTCTATGTGTTGAATGTGTACACAAATGAAATGCATTAGTATACGGCGTTGTATGGAATTCTTACAGAACGGCCGGTCGTTTGTTGGAGGTACATAGGTTGCAATTTTGATTACCATCAAGTTTCTGCCTAACAAACGAATAAACCTTGATACATACAAATATATTTATTTTTTCTATTTTTAGTTACTTAAAACATACTTCTTACCACAATACTACTCAAAAAAAAGTGAAGAATTTGCCAACAAATATTACATCATTGAATTATTGGAACCCATTTGCGAAATAATTGTGACTAGAATTTTATTGTTATCGACTCAAGTCATGTAATTCAGGTAGAATCATGTAATTCGCTTATTGCTTGCAGTTTTATTAGTTTTGGCATTCGTGTTGTTCGAATTATTTGAATCAATTTCAGATCAATGGTAATTTTCATTTTTATTGCAATTCACTTATTGCTTGCAGTTTTATTAGTTTTGGCATTCGTGTTGTTCGAATTATTTGAATCAATTTCAGATCAATGGTAATTTTCATTTTTATTTGAGAACAAACGTGTAGGAGTTACACTAGTCTGCTGTCTGTGTTTCTTAAAACAAGTCTATATCTGGAACAAATAAGCCAATAATCCAGAAACAAGTTTCAGATCATTTTAGAAATCGTTTTCGGTTTAAACGTCACACCTAATGGTCTCGTTAAATCTGTTTAATGTGATATCATCACTTTAATGGCTACCCTGTATTATGTGTTTACTGAGCCATAGGACTTGACATATTAAAGGCTTGTTAATAGTGTTTTGTGGTCATTTTATATGAGCTCTCGTTATTAATTTGAACTTTCACTGGTAATAAACATTTTTGATATTCATAGTTTCAAGGGCACGATGATTATGCTTTATATTTCCAGACAGAAATTCTTCTGTTTTGTTTGAACTGTGGAGCGCATCTGATATGAAATGTTACGTATGAAGATTAGAACCGTATATGCTGCTCGCACCAAGATTTGGTTTTGATTATAGGCCAAAAATGTCTCTCTGTAATTTGGTTGCGCATTGCGTTATGTAATCTGAAATTTCTACTCCATCTATCTTCATTAAAGTTTTCTATTAGTGCACGTAGATGTTGAGATTATGCTCTATGGTATGTGCACCCAATGACGTAACTTTAATAACAACACAACAATGTTGGACTTTCTTTGCTCTTTGCTCAATTTGAGGATTTTTTTGTGATACAATTATGCTTGCAGAATCTCTTGAGAATGTTCCTCTTGTTCACCTCTCAAGTATCTGAATTATTCTACATGGATTATCTCTATGCCTGTTACATTCATCCAGGAGACTAAAGGAATTCTTGAATGTCACTTGCTTTGATGTACCTATGTACATTATAATATCAACGGAGTTGGTATTTTCTTATTTACATTTTCATCCATTTTTTATCGATATCTCCCACATAGATTTTTCATCTTCTGCAATTCTGTTTTCAAGGTTACCTATTATTTCTCTCTTCAATTTTCAACAGCTATTTTTTTTTTTTTTTTTTTTTTTTTTTTTTTTGAGTTTTGGTATAACTATCATAATAGTCACATGCAGGATTCACCTTCAGACGATCCGGGTAAGATGATCACTCCTGGAGTGTTTGATATCTTTTTAGCAGTCTATAACGTAGGGAGCTCAGTTTCTAACAGTCTTTAAAGTAAGGAGTGCTTATTTCTTTGTTTCTTTATTCTTTGCAAGATGGTCAGTTCTACTTTATTATCGATCAGTTATTTTTATTTCTGGTTGACACGACCAATTGGCTTTATCATTAATCCACCTTATTGCTTATAAATTAATATAATAGTATAATACTTATCTACTGCTTTTATTTACCTAGTTGGTACCTTCTTAGCATTTCTTCAACTATCTGTCTACTATAATTTATCATGTAATCTGATATTTGGATAGCTTTCGATTGAATTTCGCTCACAAAAAATTAGAACATGTCCAACCGTTCAAATTCGGCCTTTGGAATGTAGATACTTACTGTTAGAAACTTCAAACAGAAGAAACAGCCTAAAATGTACCTATTTACAATTTATAAATTACCTATCAGTTTTCGCTTACCCGCTTAACTACTCAAGTTTGATTTAGCTAATGCAAAATTACAAAAAAATATAATAACTCAATTGTTCTGTAGTAGAATTACACGCCTAATACTGTGTTAAACTAACCGTCTCGTGTGATTGTGTGTTCTGTTCCTCTGTAGCCGCTGACATAACTCCCGCTTTTAAACGCCGCCGTGAGCGTCGCGAGCGGCAGCGGACGTAACTTATGCAAAAACATGAAAAACTGTCACCGGATTTCAACTTGATGTTACGTATCTTGATGTTAGTTACCGAATTAAAACTTTTAAACCTGTGTAAAACATGGAATAATCATAATCTTTTTTTTTTACTTACAGAGTCATCCGAATTTATTTTTATTTTAAAAAGAGGTTTAAGAGGAAACTGTAACTGCTAAGGTCTTATGGTCCCGAAATCGAAGAAGGAAGTCAGCCGTTCCGAGAAAAAAAAACATCAGTTCAGGATAAAATCCGCCCCGGGCGGGAATCGAGCCCTCCGCCTAGCGCTTACAAGGCAGACATGCTACCAACCAAGCTAACTTGGCTGGCAAAATCATCCGAATTTCGAAGTGATTTGTAATTTATTTGTTTTTGGTTCTCTGTTCCAGTCGTCACAATTCCATTATCTTGAGAACTCAGCTGTCTGTACGGGTCCACAATATTCTAGGTAAGTACCAAACGGAACATAAACTGGTATCAATAAACTACACCAATATGTCAGAAAAAAGCCCCCAAATGGCCAATTTTATCTAAAAGCTAAAGATAAAATTTCCTCTGTGTTGAACATGGTTGCCAAATTTCTTCAAAATCGCCACTGGCTTCGGGTGATATCTTGATGGAAACACGTACCTGAGGTCCGAAACGGTCTCCATCTATACTTGACTAACCCAATATCCCAGTAGGCAGTAGATAATAGGTATCGACCGAATCTATTTACGTATACGATATTGTTTGTTGTTACAGAAAAGTTGTACAGCTCGGAAGGCAAAGATCTCAGGAGGGCGCTATTCTCACTCAAACAAATCTTTCAAGTAAGTATTTGATTCATTTGATTTTTTTTTTTTTTTAAGAGGTTTGACAGAGGGAACTGTAACTGCTACTCTTCTCTCCCTCCCTCCTTCCTCTTCCCTCTCATTCTCCTCTCTCCCCTCTTCCCTCCCCTCTTCTCTCTCCCTCCACTCTTCTTCCATTCCCTCTCTCAGCGCGAGGCCTCTGAGACTCTCAGATTGATTCATTTGATTTTTTTTTTTTTTTAAGAGGTTTGACAGAGGGAACTGTAACTGCTAGAAAGCCAGCCGTTCCGAGAACAAACATTATCCCATCAGGATAAAATCCACCTCGGGCGGGAATCGAACCCGCGGCCTAGCGCTTACAAGGCAGACGCGCTACCAACTAAGCTATAAATAGGCTGGCGTAAACTGATTGAATGAATTTGCTTTTCCACTTGACAGGCAGATAAAGATCTAGTCCACGAGTTCGTACAAAATGACGGACTCACCTGTCTGGTGAAG
The DNA here is from genome assembly GCF_000475195.1 of Diaphorina citri. Taxonomy (NCBI): domain Eukaryota; kingdom Metazoa; phylum Arthropoda; class Insecta; order Hemiptera; family Psyllidae; genus Diaphorina; species Diaphorina citri. The sequence goes on from NW_007377671.1 coordinate 119,315, forward strand.
GTGGGAACCGAGGCAGACCAGAATAATAGTGCAATAGACATTTTTATTTTGAAAAATAATGCTTTCTTATTTTGGTTCTGGGCTTTTCTCTCTCTTCTTGGCTCAATTTGGGACATTTCTCTACATCCAGGAGGTAAGAGACAAGTTTTGGTATAAATTTGTTATCCTATTGTATGATGTGTTGTGTATTGAGTGGTTTTCTTTCTCTCCCTTCCTTATACCGTCATTTAGGTACCTATATCTTTGCTATCATTTACTTTTCCCGTTTTTCCATTGTAGATTTTCCTTTGTGTAGTAGGTAGTTAACAGTTATGCTGTCGTACTAGTTTCTATTTTTGATAGTTTTTTTTTTCCCTCATGTAAGGTGCCTGAATCAACACAGGGTCTCCAGAGTTGCTGACATTTGATGCTTCCGACGATCGAACCAGGAACCTTCTGCATGATAAACGAGCATTCTACAACAGTTGAGACCTGACTTGTTGGTATCTACTAAATTTTCCCTTTACAACCAAAGTCTGAACGGCACCCTAGGGGATGGCCCAGAAGATGAACTACTGGAAAGCCTAGTGAAGACTGCTACCAAAATCCCCACCCCCCGTACGGTACCTAGAGAGCGAAAGCGTACCCGACATGCGGACCGAAAGTCCCGTAAGTGTAACTAAAGTTTAAGCACAATTATGTTGGATTTCACCAATATTTATTCAGTCATTAGAACTCCTGTTAAGCTAACAGCCAGTTAAGTTCCATTTAATTTGTATTTTCCCTCATGTGAGGTGCCTGAATCAACACAGGGTCTCCAGAGTTGCTGACATTTGATGCTTCCGGCGATCGAACCAGGAACCTTCTGCATGATAAACGAGCATTCTACAACAGTTGAGACCTGACTTGTTGGTATCTACTAAATTTTCCCTTTAGACCGAAAGTCCCGTAAGTTTAAAGTTTAAGCACAATTATGTTGGATTTCACCAGTATTTATTCAGTCATTAGAACTCCTGTTAAGCTAACAGCCAGTTAAGTTCCATTTAATTTGTATTGGCTTAACAGGGCTGTTGAGCTATTTTCCCTTTCAATACTGACACCTTTGTTCTACTTGATGCGTATGCCCCTTTGTTTGCAGGTCCCTTTTTCCGACCTATATGTCGAATCTACATTGTAGATAGGTACTATGACCTACGACATACCTACCTCTTTGTGTCTGGGGTCTCTAATTCTCTCTCCTTTGTATCCTAAATCTCTCTTATGATTTAACATGATTTCTTTCCCAGTAGATTAACAAAATGTAAAAACGCACCCACTGTAGACTACCTCTGGATAAGATGAGCTTTAATTTAGGATAGTGTTATATCTTTTGAAATAACATTTTTTGAAGTAGCTGCCAAATATTCAGGGGTCCCCGGACTAAATAAACACTCTGTATTTACCCTTCTTTGATAGACCTTTGATCTTCTTTGATATATGTAGGTATAATTGTACTTGAAATTTGATATTTTTTGTACTTGAACTTCAACCTATCTTTCTTTACCTTTTTTCCCCTCACAGAAACAGCACGAGCTCAACAAGCACAAGGAAGTGATAGTTCTGGATCCCAAGCGATCCAATGCTATCAATATAATTTGTATCCTAAATCTCTCTTATGATTAACATGATTTCTTTCCCAGTAGATTAACAAAATGTAAAAACGCACCCACTGTAGACTACCTCTGGATAAGACGAGAAGCTTTAATTTAGGATAGTGTTGTATCTTTTGAAATAACATTTTTTGAAGTAGCTGCCAAATATTCAGGGGTCCCCGGCCCGGACTAAATAAACACTCTGTATTTACCCTTCTTTGATAGACCTTTGATCTTCTTTGATATATGTAGGTTTAATTGTACTTGAAATTTGATATTTTTGTACTTGAACCTATCTTCTTTACCTTTTTTTCCCCTCACAGAAACAGCACGAGCTCAACAAGCACAAGGAAGTGATAGTTCTGGATCCCAAGCGATCCAATGCTATCAATATAGCAGCGCATACTGTCGCGAGAACAGGAAGAAAAGAATGTCGCCTCCCTCTACTCCCATGATCTCTGTAAAACATCGCCTGGTCAGGATTATGCTGACGAGGACTATCAAATGTCGAACGGGCATATTTCAAATGGACATATTTCAAATGGGAATCTCTCAAATGGGCATATTTCAAATGGACATGTCTCGAATGGGAATCTTTCAAATGGGCATGTCTCAAATGGACACATTTCAAACGATCACACCTCAAAAGGACTCCGGTCTCACGAACGTATTAGAAAAGTCCATGATATCTCCAATGACTCTTCGGACAGTGATAAGTCCAAGAGTTACGAATCTCTCAAATGGGCATATTTCAAATGGACATGTCTCGAATGGGAATCTTTCAAATGGGCACATTTCAAATGGCCATATTTCAAATGGGCATGTCTCAAATGGACATATTTCAAACGATCACATCTCAAAAGGACTCCGGTCTCACGAACGTATTAGAAAAGTCCATGATATCTCCAATGACTCTTCGGACAGTGATAAGTCCAAGAGTTACCTGTCAAATGGATCGAATGGCCGTATTTCAAATGCGTCGAACGTGAAAGGGCTGGATGGACACATTTCAAACGGGTCGGATGGACATATTTCCAATAGGTCCAATGGTCATATTTCGAACGGTTCAAATGGACATATTTCAAATGGTCATTATTCTGACGGACACTTGTCAAACAGGTCAAATGGCCATATTTCAAATGGGTCAACCGGACATATTTCGAACAATTCAAATGGACATATTTCAAATGGCCATTATTCCGACGGACACTTGTCAAATGGACACATTTCAAATGGGTCAAAGGGACATTATTCCGACGGACATTTGTCAAACAAGTCAAATGGTCATATTTCAAACGGTTCGAACGGACATATTTCAAACGGACACTATTCCGATGGTCATTTGTCAAACAGTCGTCTTTCAAACAGTCACATCTCAAGTCATCTTCCCGAAGGTCACATAATTGCTGAATTTCGAAATGATTTCTAATGTATTTGTTTTTATTCTCTGTTCCAGTCGTCATAATTCCATTATCTTAAGAACTCAGCTGTCTGTACGGGTCCACAATATTCTAGGTGAGTACCAAACAGAACCTAAACTGGTCTCAGTGAAGACTTCTCAGAAAAAAAGAGCCCCCAAATGTTACCCAAAAGTTAAAAATAAAATTTCCTCAGTGTTGAACTTGTTTTGCCAAATTTCATCAAAATCGCCACTGGCTTCGGGTGATATCTTGATGGAAACACGTACCTGAGGTTCGAAACCGTCTCCATCTCTCCGTGATTAACCCAATATCCCAGTAGGCAGTAGAGAATAGGTATCGACCGAATCTATTTACGTATACAATATTGTTTGTTGTTACAGAAAAGTTGTACAGCTCGGAAGGCAAAGATCTCAGGAGGGCGCTATTCTCACTCAAACAAATCTTTCAAGTATCAATATAGCCATGACCAAACTACCCCCTCCTAGATCCATTAGGACCGCTATACTCAAGATGGACTCGACTGTTGTCAACAGGGAAGGAATTGAGGTGAGTGGAGAATCATTTCCAGAAGAAGAAGAAGAAAAAGAAGAGAGTCATTTTTCACCCCCCCCCATTTTGTCAAGCATTTTCTTTTGGAAGACACGCCAAACTCGTACTTTTTTTTAAGAGGTTTGACAGAGGGAACTGTAACAGATTACTGCTATGGTCTTATCGTCCCGAAATCGAAGAGAGAAGGAAGACAGGACAGGAAAAAGCCAGCAGTTCCGAGAACGAACATTATCCCATCAGGATAAAATCCGCCCCGGGCGGGAATCGAACCCGCGGCCTATTGTCAACAGAGAGGGAATTGAGGTGAGTGGAATAGACCGGGAAAAAGAGGTTTGACAGAGGGAACTGTACTTTCAGAGTCATCCGATTGTAATATGACTATCCTAGATGAAATGGATACGTAAAGTAAAGTATCTTGGCAAAACCAATGGCTAGGATTAACCAACTGACCGAAGTACCACTTTCGTCTCTTCCAGAAACTCCTCTCCATGTTACCGACAGATGAGGAGAAGTGTAAAATCCTCGAGGCCGTGTCCGCCAACCCAGGAGTCCCCCTGGGGTCCGCCGAGAATTTCCTCCTGGAGCTGTCCAACATTAACGAATTGGTGGCCCGACTAAAACTGTGGGCGTTCAAGTTGGACTACGAGAATCTGGAACGGGAGGTGGCAGAACTCAACTAAGCTAACTAGGCTGGCAAAACTCGTACTTTGATTGGTGTTGGAAGACGTCTGAAGTGTAACCCTTTTAACAGCTTAGGTCCTAACAGACTTCAATCAAGGTGGTATAGCCGCTGGCTAACTTTTCTGTGAGGAATAATTCATTTTCCTTGATATTGACCATTTTTCTCTTCCAGAAACTCCTCTCCATGTTACCGACAGATGAGGAGAAGTGTAAAATCCTCGAGGCCGTGTCCGCCAACCCGGGAGTCCCCCTGGGATCCGCCGAGAATTTCCTCCTCGAACTGTCCAACATTAACGAATTGGTGGCCCGACTAAAACTGTGGGCGTTCAAGTTGGACTACGAGAATCTGGAACGGGAGGTGGCAGAACCTCTGATGGACTTAAAACAGGGGATGGATATCCTGCGAAGGAATCCTACGTTCAAAGCTATTCTGAGCACTTTACTATCCATAGGTGAGTGAGAATATATCGATATGATAATAGTTGAGCCCCGTCTGTTTAAAAATAGAACCACCTTTCAGACTAGCTATTCTTTAGATTTGATAGAGAGAATTGTCTGAGAGGTAAAGAGAATGATAGAGAGAATTCGATAGAAAGAGCCAAGGTAACATTGGAGGTCTTATCGTGCTGAAATTGAAGAGAAAATTAGGGCAGGATAGGAGAAAGCCAGCCGTTTCGAGAACGAACCTTATCTGTCTAGCATAAAGTTCACTCGGGGTGGGAATCGAACCCTCAACCTAGCGCTTACTAGGCGCACGCGCTTACCTTCCAAGCTAACTAGGCTGACTTTCTCGGGATCTGTATTCATCAATTTGGTGGAACTATCAATTTATTTCGGGAGAGAGTCTTCTTGGATACGAAGATGTAGTGTTCTGGTGGCAGACAAGATAAAGAGACGTGTCATAATTTCATTTTGGATGGAGAACCTATTTTGAATTTAGATGGTTTATAGTTAATAATAATAATAATAATAATAATAATAATAGTACTTATTTATTCTGCTCGAATAGGACTGAAAAGTCCCTTTATTCCAGCAGTGGGCTACTACTATTATTGTGGTCAAATTCTCAAATTATATTGATAAAATTCCATACCTCGACTGGGATTGAACCCACGCCCTCCTGTTTACCAGGCGAGCGCCTTGACCACTACACCACCGAGGCAGTTTATAGCGTTCAACTCATCTGGGTCATTTTTACCAAATTATTTATTCATCAATTTTACTCATTTTCATTCCGCTTTCGTTTGCCAGGCATTTTCCTGAACGGCACCGAGGTCAAAGGATTCCAGATCGAATATCTCACCAAGGTTCCCGAAGTGAAAGACACGGTACACAAGCATTCTCTCCTACATCATCTATGTGATCTGGTGCTACACCAGTTTCCGCAATCCACAGACCTATACTCTGAGGTAAGTATAGGTTAACAGGGTGTCTACCAGACTGGAAAACCGGGAAAAGTCAGGGAATTTTGTGGAGACTGGAAATGTCAAGGAATTTTACAAAAAAAGTGACAAAAATTAAAAAATGTCGGGGAATTTTTCCAAGTCTACAAATTTTGAAAAAGTGGGCTCTGGAAGCCCGAGAAAAGTCAGGGAATTTTATTTTTCTATTTTGGTAGACACCCTGGTTAATCATACATGGAATTTGCAGACATAGTGACTCCTGACCATTAAATGGGAAATTTGAAGAGTTAGAAAAAGTACCTTCCTCTAACTTAATTATGACCTGGACCTACTGATTCTCTTTTTTGTAGGCCCCGAATATAGGTGTCCCTCATTCGTAATTTCGCAGGCCTTTGGAACCGCTTGTACACTTAGTTGGTGGATCCTTGAAAGAAATTTCAGTAAGTTAGGGATGTTTGGCTAATTCAACTATCGAAATGTTGAAACAGATAATCTTATATTATCTAATTATTATTAAACAATTAGATCAAGCTTTATTTACAGAATAAATATTTACAAATGGTAACATAATGTACATATAAATACAAAATAAAGTTTGATCAAGGGTGGGGTTAATGCCTATTGGTGTACTGTCCAATGTTTTGACAAATCAGATACGACTTTCAAAAACTCTCAATCCTGACTGTGAATCTGGAATAGAATACCTTGTTATTCTTCCCTGAATAGGACTGAAAAGGTCCTCTAACCCCGCAGTATAAACGTTCCGAGAGTTAAATTTAAACCGAGTTTCCGGTCATAATTCGATTGGATTTGTGTTTGAAGACGGTCTAAAAAACCATTAACAATATAAACATGTTTTTGTTTAAATAATTTGTAACATAATCACAGCATTCCATACATCGGCCGGGATTGAACCCACGCCCTCCTGATTACCAGGCCCGAGAGTTAAATTTAAACCCAGTTTCCGGTCATAATTCGATTGGATTTGTGTTTGAAGACGGTCTAAAAAACCATTAACAATATCAACATGTTTTTGTTTAAATAATTTGTAACATAATCACAGCATTCCATACATCGGCCGGGATTGAACCCACGCCCTCCTGATTACCAGGAGAGCTCGACAAAATAACCTTCAAATGACACAATTTCTCTTCTTTTGATTTCAAGTCGTTAAACGGTCTCGAACCCGGGACAATATGCCCGAAAATAATTCCGTCTATCTAAGTGAATCCGCTTCCTAAAACCCAACCACATTTGAGTGTTCTCTAATTATCTACGGTAAATTCACTCAGCATGGTTCCGTGTGTTTCTGTTGTTTGGACTGATTTAACTTGAATTTTTTATTAGATTTTTTTTTTCTTTTTGTTGAAATTAAAACGTTTGATTTCGACGAGTGTTCTGTTTTGAAAATTGGATAACCCTGTGTTGACATTCGATATAATCCAATAGTCCAAATGGACTGAGGCCAAAAGGTACAAAACTCATTGTTTGTAGCGAAATCCGTAGTGGACGCGGTCATTCTGTGGCTCTGTTTGGATTGTATTGGATTGGCTTCTATCTATTTGGACTTACGGATTCTTCATGTGTGGCACCTTAACTCTTTATACTATGGCCAAAGCAGGTTATGACTACTGTGTTCGTATCGAAACTATCCTAACACTTACATTAGGATATTTTCCATATTTCTTCAGTAATTTTTCTATTTCATTATTTTTATCGAACCCGCGTCCCTCGCATTTCAGATCGGTCCAGTGACCCGCGCCTCCAAGGTGGATTTCGATGAGTTAGCCTCGTCTCTGCGTCGTATGGAAACGGAATGCAAGGCTTCGTTTGATTATCTCAAGCTCATTATCAAACATGACGGGTCCGCCACCAGTGTTAAAGTCAAGTAAGTATCGTGAATCGTAAATTTATTTGTGTTAAAGCAGAGCCTTTTCCTTTTCACAACTTTTGTGGATATCACAACATTACTAAGTGCTTCCTTTTGCAATCAATTTCCATATTTCAATCATCCTTTTACACTGGTAATGCCACCACTAGTCGCTACTCGATTAAAGTAACTACCTACTCAACTGTCCTCACGAGGCTAAGTGTCCTCACGAGGCTAAGTGCACTGCACAAATTCCAACACAGAGCCGAAAAACTTCGACCCCGCCGGGAATCGAACCCGGGACCTCCTGAGTGCAAGCCTAGTGGGGTACCCACTCAGTGGTTGGATGGAAAAGCTCCTCCAGGAGAATCCTACCACTTAAAGCCAAAAAAGAGGTAGGACTTTACTGTTAAATCTCCTTCAATTGTGTAAATAAATGTTTTAAAATAATAATAATAACAAGCTGGGTCCGTCCCTCCGGGAATTATTTAGCCCGTAGTTTATTCGATCAGGATTAAAGAAAATCAGTACTTATGTACCTACCTAATTTGTTTAATATTCAGTTTATTATTATTCTTGGTTTGATTTTTCGGTTTTACTTTCATGTAATGATTTAAAATCAAGACTAGAGCCCGTTCTCCCTTTATTCCCAATATAAGGTTTAAGTCAAACCAACTTTTGAGGCTCTTTAACTCCGCCAAATGACTCGTAAATTGGTACACATAATTTTCCATTTTGGGCCCAAATTTAAATAGGCTCGGCGACAACAGTTTAAACTGAACTATCTGTGTTCTCTCTCATTTCAGGACTCAGGGAGCATGGTCACAGTAATTTTGAATCAGTTCAGACCTATGTCCCCAACAGATCTGTAGACCAGGTTAAAAAGTTATTGACGTATCATAGCAATTTGGCCAGAGCTCGGAAGGTGTATCGAAAACAAAGGCCTAATGCCAGGTAAATATTGTCTTCTTTCAATAAATTTCATATCTGTAGGCAGGGCCATATTAAGGGGAATGAGTTGAGTTGAATTTAAAAGATGAGTGTTTCACCGCCGTTTTTATTTCGTAGCGATGAAACAACTGCTACATTGGAGCATTGGACGCTTGTGGTCTGTGTCGTAGCATGCCCATCCCGTAGTATGCCTCTCATCAGATGGGCGAGAAGAGACACAATACTTCCCATTTAGGTGCTGGCTCAACACGAGAACACCAGAAAGTAACCCGTTGAAATATTTGCAATCGAAAAACGAGTACAAACTTTTGTCGATGGTGGGATTCGAACCCGGGACCTTCTGCATGGCAAGCAAGCGCGCTACCACTGGACCAACCGTGCCCCCTAACCAATAGTATTGGTTGATGCTCAAAAGGGGCTTTTCGGGCCCAGGTAAAGAAGACTTTTGACTGCGCAAATGAGCAACTGTAGTACTTACGAGCTTCGAAGAAAAACAGCTTTCTAGTGACCCAAAAAACACAACTCCGACCCAAACTTGTGACTTTGCTGAAAAATGAAAAGCTCATCCCTAAAAGGAATTTAACTAAAAAGAAAATGAGATAGTGGAATGATAGACACTATGTTTTCACTTCACAAAAACCTTGAACGTGGACACTGAAGGGCTTGAGAAAAAAAAACGCTTGCTGATGCCTACCAAACCACAAAGTAGATGGAAACCTTGTTCATTTTGTACAACACACAAGACACGTTATTGTTTACAAGGAGTTATTATGTAATTGTTAAGGTTGTTTTTCTGAAGAAAGCACAACGGAGGAATACAGTAGATAATTATAACACAATTTGCCCGTCTGAGATATGTAGGACTGAGGACTGACTAGAAAAAAAGGTAAGAATAAATTTACCATATTTAAACAGAACGCAGTAATTAAATAAATATTTTGTAGGTACATAATTCAAGGAAAATAATAGAAAGTAAAAAAAAGACAATATGTGGCTTTGTCCTATAACAACCAGAAAATGAGAAAGGTATCCTCCGTTGAAGCTGATTGAGAGACCGACGACAAACGCCGACCCCATCTGAACATGGGAAAAGGCGAAGAAGAATCTTCTATTACCTGACTGGGTTCGTCACAGTTGATAGTCTCATCCTGGTTATGCTTGATAAGGAAATGGTTCTGCCGGTTATATCTGGAACTCTTCAAAGCCGCCATCTTCATCCTCCATCCCTTCTTCTTCATTCCTGACCAGCCCTCAGCACATTCGCCTAGATATTCCACATCGTTCAACCTGTCCTCACTAAGGGGAGAAAGAGAAGATAAACTTGAAATTTTTTAGCTAAATCCCCTTTAGGGGTGAACTATTCATTTCTAACGAAAGTCACAACTTTGGGTCGGAGTTGTTTTTCGGGTCTTTTGGGTCACTAGGAAGCTATTCGCTATGAAAACTCATTTCGTGAGGAACTACAAGTTCATAGCCAGCCTAGTTCGCATGGAGGGCGGAGCGTCTGCCATATAAGCGTGAGGTCGCGGGTTCGATTCCCGCCTCGGGCCGATTTTATTTAGAACGGAGAAGGTTCGTTCTCGGAACGGCTGGTTTGGAACGGAGTACATTCTGTGCTCCAAGCACAGACCCTTGAAAACTTCCGCCTCTCCTGGAAATCGAACCCGGGACCAAAGGTGAAAAACTATTCCTTATTTTTGTATTTTATTTTTATTGTCATATTCTACTACATACCTACATGTCAATTACCTGTATTGTATGCACTTTAAAATAAATAAATTCAAATTCAAATACCACCTATTATTTTATATTTATCTTTTTTTTTAAGTTAAGAAAGGTCTTTTCTATTGAATTGTTATTCAAACATGTATTTTTCTTTAACCCATCAAATATACGAGACCTTGTTTAGACTGCGGGAGTAGAGGGACTTTTCAGTCTCATTTCGGCAGTATAAACAAGGTGTATTCTATTCCTCACCTCTCCTCTTCCTCTTCCTCCTCCTCCTGCTTGACCAGGGGATCCTGCAGCGTGAACTCATCGATATGTCGCTTGATATTGTCCGTGTACTCGGTCAGTCTGGTGTTCGCCAGACTCTCGGACTTCATCTTATCCAGCTGCTGGGTTAGGAATGATTGAGTGGCGCGGTCCAACGCAGGGAGAGGCTGATTGGTGACGCAGCACCAAAGGAAGTGATAGGCGAGTCTGGAGAGAGCAGAAATAAAAGAATATTAGACACTAATGGTGGATTTCACCATGACTTAATGAGAGATTTGACTAGGGGGATTTTTAATCATCCAAAAAGGAGTTTTTAATGATAGAAAAAAAACTCCTTGGATCATTAAAAACTCCTTTTTAAATTATTAAAATATCCCTTTTGAATGATTTAAAAGTTCTCCCATTAGTTAAATCTCTGATTAAGTCATTGGTGAAATCCACTATAAATGTTTTGAAATTTAGAAAAAGAAGAAGAAGAAAAAAGTCACGAAATAATAAAGGCGTTGAAACCCCTTTTTTATGAGAAAAACTAATGAAATGTAAAGTTTATTTAAATATTTTATGAATCAAGTTTCACGATTGAATTTGTCTGCTTTAATGAAGTTTGGGATATTTTATGTATCATCTGTTTTTGTATCGACTTACAAACTACACTTAAATATTTTGTATATTTTAAAAGAAATGTGACTATTTTTTTTACACACATTTTTTGTAGACTATTGAAAACAATAGGACCTTGTTTATTTTTCGACCCCATTGAATGAGCCAAAGGTGGAATTTGTGTGTCGCAGAGTTCAAGCCAAAATGTTACTGTTTTAGTTTTCAAGCTGCTTTTGTATTTGTCCAGTGAAAATGTCCCAAATATTTTATGTGTATTTGTCTCTTCAAGTTAAGGGAAAAAAAATTCAAGGACTTACTACTAGAAGTCTCATTTATCCTGGATCCCATTTCTCTGAATATTAAATTAGGGTCTTAAAATCAAACGATTGTAAATCTAATAATTGACCATTTGATTTTAAATCTATTAAACGATCATTTGATCTTAAATCTAATAAAACTCATCATTTGATTTTATTTTTCCAGTGCGAAGAACTCTCAGAACGGGACTGACAGATGAAGAAAAGTTACTGATCAAAAGTTACTGATACCAGTGTTAGGTACATCTACGAATTAGGACCCCTGTTGTAAAACTGATTGAAGATTGGATGGGACCATATTACATCAAAAGCTGCTGACTGATACCCATTTTAAATCTACGAATGGGGAAACTGATAGTATTCGACATCAAAAACTGTTTTACCCGTTTTACACCTTTAGTTTGCGTTCCATTTCCATCAATGATGATAAAATTTCTGATTGAAAAATAAGCGTCAGTTCTGAAGCCAAACTTGGATCAGCATTTTACTGACTGTACTTCGCTAGAAGCTGCTGCATCTACGAATTAGGACCTCTGTTGTAAAACTGATTGAAGATTGGATGGGACCATATTACATCAAAAGCTGCTGATACCCATTTTAAATCTACGAATGGGGAAACTGATAGTATTCGACATCAAAAACTGTTAAGGGTGCTGACTTTTACCCGTTTTACACCTTTAGTTTGAGTTCCATTTCCATCAATGATAATAAAATTTCTGATTGAAAAATAAGCGTCAGTTCTGAAGCCAAACTTGGATCAGCATTTTACTGACTGTACTTCGCTAGAAGCTGCTGATTGAAAACCATCTGAATTTAACTTCGCAGTCTAGCCCAGTTCCAATAGACCTTGGAGATTGAATTTTCACCTCTTCTAGGTACACAGTCTCATCTCTCAGTCTGTCCACAGAACTGGACTTTCAGTTTTCTGTTCATTTATCTCTCAGTCTGTCCACAGAACTGGACTTTCAGTTTTCTTAACAATCTGAATTTAACTTAGAAATTTATATGAACAGTCTAGCCCAGTTCCAATAGACCTTGGATATTGAATTTTCACCTCTTCTAAGTACACAGTCTCATCTCTCAGTCTGTCCACAGAACTGGACTTTCAGTTTTCTGTTCATTCTTTCACCTAGTCTTATTTTGTCTCCTAAGTGGATCTTTCGATAGTGGAAGTCTTTTGTCTGATAAATGTGAGATTAATTATGTACATTTTGCACCGATTTTACTTCCTTTTCTTTTTCCTCTTCAATTTTTTACTTTTCAACAATTTTATCCCTTCCTTCTTTTAACTATTTCAATTTTTTACTTTTCAACAATTTTATCCCTTCCCCTTTTTAACTATTTCATAATATTTTCCCTCTTGTTCCCTTTTAATTATTTGATTTTACCTTTGAAACTGTTTACCTCCCGTTTGTTTAGCCATCGACAGAAATACAAATACCTACATACATATCTTGACACCTGGTAAATCTGGTTTTTCCTCATGACATTTGCAAACACTTTTTGTCTTCTTAAAATATTGATCCTTTTTTTTTTCATTATCATACATGTGTCTATTTTATACTTAACAAATCCCAAGAATAACTATTATTTATGTTATTTATATTCCTTCTGACAGTTAACTTTTAAAACTACCCTATTTATCTACTTACATTTTTTCATCTTCCTAAGATTTGATCTAAAAGAGTTGTCCTTTTTTTTTATTTTTGTGATTTTAATTTGATTTTTTGTTGTTGTGATTTTCTTTAGACTTTAATTTGAAACTTACTTTTTGTAAAATTTAAATTTGATTTTTTTTTCCTCTTTCTAATTGTGTCTTCTTGTGTTTTGATCCAAAAATTAGATTATTTTATGTTTAGGTATTTGAAAAATACTAGTTATAATCATAGTATCCGTGTATCAACTTACTTTTAAGCATCTTGGTTTTCTAGGAAGGCCGGACTTGCGTCTCGTTCTACCTTTTTTCTGAAAAATAAAAAGAAGAAAATTTCATCAACTTACTTACCGCATGCGAGGGAATTTTGTTACAAAATAACATAGTGTCCCAAGTTCGGGCAGTCTACTTACAGTACTTCTTAATGGAAATCAAAACTTTCAAACTATTTTGCTAATAATCGATTTTCATCAAGGCCAATCTTAAATAAAAATGCTTGAATTTCTACTGTGTAAGTAATAAAACATTTAACTTACTGCTGGAGGTGTTTCGAGTTAATTTATTTTGATTTGTCTACATCTTTTTCTTCAGAATTTTTAACCAGCAAAAATAAATACAACCATTTCTAGTAGGTACACAAGTAAAGAAAATATTGGAAATTTGCTTACATTTGTAGTTGTAGGTACATTTGTAGTGTTATTAAAATAAGACATCTTTTGAGAAACATAAAAAAAAAAAAAAATAGCTAGCTTCTTAACAGACTACTTTCAATATTTAAGAAAGCAACTCTACAACCGTTTGCAAGATGATACCATTCACCATGCTATTTCTTTAGAACCTGCAGAGGCATTGACAACGGATTGATCATAGAATACCTGAGGAGTTGTGTGGAAGATGACGTAGAACAGACCTGAAATATGAACAGTGATTAGAATTAGGCTTGTCACCGAAAAACAGGTTTGGCTTTGACCATTGAAAATAATAATAGTGCTTATTTATACTGCTCGCATAGGACTGAAAAGTCCCTTTACTCCAGCAGTAGGCTACTACTTGACCACTACACCACCGAGGTAGGTATTCCATACCTCGGCTGGGATTGAACCCACGCCCTCCTGTTTACCAGGCGAGCGCCTTGACCACTACACCACCGAGGTAGGTATTCCATACCTCGGCTGGGATTGAACCCACGCCCTCCTGTTTACCAGGCGAGCGCCTTGACCACTACACCACCGAGGAAAATGGTTAGCGGAGGGAGTGGCCTTGTCATCTGGAAGTTCCTTCAAGTCCAAGTCAAGTCATATGATCAAGGTGTATTAACAAAATACGTGATTGAAGACTCGGTGCCAGCTTAGTTAGCTTGGTTGGTAGCGTGTCTGCCTCGTAAGCGCTAGGCCGCGGGATTGATTCCCGCCCGGGGCGGATTTTATCCTGATGGGGTAATGTTCGTTCTCTAAAGTTCGTCCCAGGTGGGAATCGAACCCGCGACCTAGCCCTTACAAGACAGGCAAACTCTGGTGTTCTCGTGTTGACCTAGCACCTAAATGGGAAGTATTGTGTCTCTTATCGCCCATCTGATGAAGAACATACTATGGGATGGGCATGCTATGACACAGACCACATGAGTCCAATGTAGCAATTGTTTCATTGCTACGAAATAAAAACGGCGGTTAAACACTAAAAAAAAAAAATGAAAAAATAATATCATGAGAAATTTCCAAATGAAAGACTACCTAGTGAGAGAAAATAAAATTTGCCCATGTCTTCCATAGGGTGGATCCTATGTATGAGTAGTTAGTGTAATCCTATGTACATATGTAGTGTAATCCTTGTGTCCATCCACTGATCAAATGAATTCCTATCAGTGGTTCATTTCCTTTTGAGTAAAGTCAACTACCAACTTGAAAATTGGACTGAAAATGTACAATCAAAGGGGTATTTTATTTATGTGAAATGGAAATTTTTCCTAATCCAAATTATTCCACTGTGGTCACTTTTTTTATCCCCACCACAGTGCTTTTTGTACTGGATAATAAAATGCAAAGTCAGCTGATTTCTTCTTCCAGAAGGTTGATTGTGAAGGGCATCCACTCGGAAAATTTTGTTTAGCCAAAACCAGTTGGCCTCAAAGCGATCACTCTGAAGCTGATTGAGAGACCGACGACAAACGCCGACCCCATCTGAACATGGGAAAAGGCGAAGAAGAATCTTCTATTACCTGACTGGGTTCGTCACAGTTGATAGTCTCATCCTGGTTATGCTTGATAAGGAAATGGTTCTGCCGGTTATATCTGGAACTCTTCAAAGCCGCCATCTTCATCCTCCATCCCTTCTTCTTCATTCCTGACCAGCCCTCAGCACATTCGCCTAGATATTCCACATCGTTCAACCTGTCCTCACTAAGGGGAGAAAGAGAAGATAAACTTGAAATTTTTTAGCTAAATCCCCTTTAGGGGTGAACTATTCATTTCTAACGAAAGTCACAACTTTGGGTCGGAGTTGTTTTCCGGTCTTTTGGGTCACTAGGAAGCAATTCGCTATGAAAACTCATTTCGTGAGGAACTACAATTTCATAGCCAGCCTAGTTCGCATGGAGGGCAGAGCGTCTGCCATATAAGCGTGAGGTCGCGGGTTCGATTCCCGCCCCGGGCCGATTTTATTTAGAACGGAGAAGGTTCGTTCTCGGAACGGCTGGCTCGGAACGGAGTACATTCTGTGCTCCAAGCACAGACCCTTGAAAACTTCCGACTCTCCTGGAAATCGAACCTGGGACCAAAGGTGAAAAAACTATTCCTTATTTTTAGTCCGTCCTTCCTTTATTAAATTACAATAGTAATAATAAAAGGTATAGTGGACGGACTATTGTATTCGGTGTCGTCTGTCGGTCGGTCGATCGGTCTGTCTGTCTGTCCCCATAGAAGGGCTTATCCAAACCTGGTCGACCTATATATCAAATTAAAGGTCTTTTTACCAGGAACACGCTATCCATATACCTGTAAGTACTTGGTACTGGTGTACTTTATAGAATAACTATAGGCTGGAAACCGCCGCTTACTCTCGTACAAAAATACAAAATACTTAACAACCTTACAAAATGTACTTTCTTTTTCAATAGTAGGTACTGTCTATGTAATCACATTTTCAACATTTTTTACTCGGGTCTCTAAACATTCTTACGTATCTTGTTGCGAAAATCTCCGTTTGTTTTTTTTGCAAAATTTGTTGTACAATACGGTCAAATACTCACAACTTCTCAGGAGAGAGAGAGACAGAGAGAGAGAGAGCAATGAATGTCCTACGTACAATGGTGAAATTTGCACATCCACTAAAAAGATTGAGAGAGAGAGAGAGAGAGAGAGCTCTCTTCTCTTCTCTCTCTCTCTCTCTCTCTCGTACTTTCATCCACACAACATATTGTAGAACTCAGAACATTATCAGAATATCAAACTTTTCTACAGTCTACTATAGCCCATCAAATCTGTCATCTTACGAAAACCTCTACTATACAAGAGGCCCAACAAGGTACAGAAAAAATTGGAAACCTAATCCTTTACCTTAATAATGCAAAGATTCTGAATGCTCTGATACCAAAGCACAAAAGATTATTCTTTTCATGAAAGAATCAGTTTCTTCAAAAGAAGATTTTATCCCAAACATGTCCGTATAGAATGGGTAGGAGTACGAACTAGGTCGCACAATGCAGAGATCTCCGTTCATATCCCGTGGTGTGGGGCTGATTATGACAGAAATCATAATAATATCATAAAGGTTGGGGTTAGGGAACGTTGTCTGCATATTACCTATATATTGTGAGCTCCTCACCTTGTCAAAAAGGGTAACAACTGTTGATCTTGGCGGATCTCGTATATTGTTCATCTTTGGGGATTGATCCCCTGATCTAGAGGTTTTTGCTGAAATGTACGTTGAGAGGTTGAGACCACCTTTGATCATTCTCAAAGGTCAACAAAAACTTAGACAAGAACCTGTAGCCCCAGGCCTTCCTCATTCTGTGACAGAGATATTTGAAATAAAATCTCAATAATTCAGACTGCTGATTTTGTATCAGAGTAATAAGTTTGAGGATATTGCCGTTGTTGAACTCGGTTCTACCAAATATCAAACCCTGGTAGAATGTCAAATAACGAATTAAGTATTGAAAGTGGAGGATGAACAGATTCACCACTAATGCCAGGGTAATGTCCAAAAAACTACTTTTCAATGACTGCTTTTCTAAAGAAAATTTTAGGAACGCCAATTCTCAAGCCGCCTCTAAAACTGATGGTATTTGGACAAAAAATTCGCTACAGATTTGGACAAGGATTATAAGGTCTGAAAGGATCTTCTCTCTCTCTCTCCCTCCCTCCCTTTCTCTCTCCCTCTCTGTTTTCATTATCACCTGTAATTTTCTCTTTTTCTCTCTCTCCCTCGCTCTCTCCTTCTGGTTATTATGTACCCATAGGTAGGTATTATCCATCTCTTTTCATTTTGAACTTATTCAAGCTTTTTTGTCCGTGGTGTTTAGCAGGCTTTTAACCCCAGTGTATAATAATCCCATTTTAATTTCATAATAATATCCCTCTTTCTCTCTCTCTCTCTCTCTCTCTCCTCTTTCTCCCATCTCACTTTCTCTTCCTCCCACCTTTTATTTAGCTCTCTTCCTAACCCTTTCTAGTTCCTATTCTCTCTCCCTCTTTCTCTTCCTCCCACCTTTTATTTAGCTCTCTTCCTAACCCTTTCTAGTTCCTATTCTCTCTCCCTTCCTCCCTCCCTCCTCTTTGGCCTTTTTCATATTACTCACACCTTTCTCTATCAAAGCTATTAATCAAAATAATATGAAATAATTAATAAATTATTTAATTAACAATCAATCTCTTTTGTGAGATGTTTGCCTTTGATGGACTTTTTTTTTAACTTGGACATTGTTTAGATTTTTTTTTTTTTTTTTTTGGCAATTTTTTTCGGGGTTTTCGCGTTTTTTTTCGCGGTTTTCGCGTTTTTTTTCGCGGTTTTTGGGTTTT